>NW_026684560.1:0-6496 GCF_943735745.2 Anopheles bellator | reverse complement strand
CTTGTAACTGGTGCGGCAAGCGTGAACTTGGAGAACTTGCCGTAACTCCTCCCCTCTTAGATTCTTTGTCCGCAAAGATGTTTTGGCTGAAACACTATTCGCGTATGTTCTGCGTGTGGTGTGTTACTAATGTTTTCAGGCGGATGATTTTTGTTTTGCGATTCTTCTGTGCTGCTATTCTCTTCGGGTGTTTGAGGCGTTATGTTTACTTGAACTTTTGTTAACATACTCTTATTCCAACATAGTACAACGGTAATTGTTATAACAATTAGTATGATCGTCGTCAATCCTATCGATCCGAAGAGGTGGATTTTCCATGTCAATGAATTAGTTTGCAAATGTAGCAATTCCATTTTTTCACGATGTTCCAGTGTCAAATTTTTCATATATTCTGGCGTGGGTGTGTCGATAAGGGTCTTTTCGTGGACTAAAAGACCTAATGTTGGGGAATTAAAATTTTCTGATATTGTAATGTTGTCGTTTGAAAAAGTAGTTCCTCGTATTTTAACGCGACAATCGTTAAAAAGAATCAAAAAGGATCCGTTCAGAATTCTGGTAGTTTCACCACAGGTGGATGCCATCTTAATTCCCGCTGCTTCGTTGATAAATATAGTTCCCATTTTTATTTGCTTCACGATTCCGGCCGAATGAATTTTTTCGAATGTGCAACTGGTGTGTTTTCCTTGTATCAAATCAAATGTGCATTCGTTTGTGGGTTCCATTTTAGTATTCTCACATATGACGCTGTCTTCGTATTTGTCACATGGTTGCTGGAGTTGATAGGCCTCCTTGTTGTTGTGGACCATATAATTGTAGCGAATCATGACTCTTTTGTTATCTTGAATTACTGAGTCAACGTAGCTGTACACATAAGTTTTTGGGGATAAATGGGGAATTTTCAAAACGTATATGAAGTGGGAACCATTTAATGCTGCTTGGGCTTGGGAACGCGTGAGAACTTCTTCGAACGATACGATGTGTACATTTTCTTCTTGCAACTGTTTTTCAATGACATTGAAGTCTTTGGTTGATAGGAATTTGCTACTCGGTATGCCGTGTTTGGCAAGTAATATTGCCTCTTCAATTGTTTCTATTTGTTGTATCATTGTTTCTATGTTTGAGAGAATGATTAGCTGACTGATTTCTTGTGAATGTCTTCTTGACATCTCCGCTTCGTGACCCGTGAGTTTGTTTATCATCGCGATTGTGTTCTGAAGATGATCACCGATTCGATTGTTGATTAAGACCTGTTTGTTGTTTTGTTGTATCAGGGAGTTCATGGAGGAGTTTATGATGCGTAAATCCTCGGCGTCAGGGCTGCCTGCAATCCATTTCCAAGCAGTGCCGACAGCATCCCATCGTTTGCTTATTCTTCTACGTGGCTTAATTTTTAGATACGTATCGACAAGTTTGTTCATCTTAATTTCAATAAGTTCTGACAAAGAGTTGTTATAATAATGTTTTTGTGCTGTGTCGCTAATATCTGCTATTGTTCTACCTATGTTGCTAATGTTCACAGGGTGAACTATCCTTGTATGTCCTGCGGCTACTCTAGCTTTGCCTAAAGTGACTATAACTAGGGGGGTGATTTGTTACATCATTTATTTGGATTTTGCTCTGGTAACTGGATGCGAACAGCATCAGCCTGAAATGAAACCGTGACCGAATTAGATGTTATTTGATCAATGATCAAGTTGATAGAGGTGTTAGATTGATATTTTTCAAATTCGTTTTGTGGTGTTTAGTATTTTTCTCGTCCTTAAACGTAACTATGCTATCTTGTTGAACGAAGTGTGGTTTGAATATAGGCTTATGTTTTGGTTTTATAATTTTATCCTTCAAAAACACCTTTTTTCCTACTACCAATTCTGGTGCCGTGGTGCAATTATGATTATATTGCGATGCATTTTGCTTCATTTGAGCTTCTTTCAATTTTATTAGTACCGCATCGTAGTTTCTGTTTCTTATTTTGTCCAATTCATCGATTGAGACGGGTCTGTTTGGTAACCCTAATAATATTTCTTTGGGGCTTTTCATTATCGACGAATGAATCGTGTTATTATATTTTTCTACTACGATTCGCATCAATTTCCTGCATGGATGAATGCTATTTAAGGATTTTTCTATACGATATAATTCCGTTATTGTGGAATGGAATCGTTCTACTTGTCCATTCACTTCTGATTTGTTACTCGGTGTAACGTAAGCATGAATATTAAGATCCATCATCATACCTTTTATTTCTGGAGTTAAAAATGCTTTCTCGTTGTCTGTTATTACGCATGATGGTATTATATAAGACGTTATTGTATCTTCGAAAGCCTTTCGTATGTGCATGGTGTGTCGTGATTTAATTGGAATCATTCTTCCATATTTAGAAAATTTGTCGATGCTTGACAAAAAATATTGTTTCTCGACCTGGTAAATATCCACGTGAATTATATCGAAAGGGTGATTTGGTATTGGGGTTTCTTGAAATTTGATTACTAGAGGTTTCCTATCATATTTTGAAACGTTGCAGACGTCGCATACGCGTATAAAGTTTCGAATACTTGTCTTTAGTTTCGGGAAGTAAAATTTTTTCAAAATTTGTTGTTTATTTTCCTCTATTCCACGGTGTGCTCTCTCGTGTTCTTTTTTTTATGATTTCCGTTTGTTGCTCAGGATCGGTCACATCACACACAATGTTTTGAGTAAAGCGAATCTTGTACATGTTATTTCTACTAAAATATTTTTTGTATGTTTCTTGGAAAGCTCCCATGATACTTTCTGTTGTACGCATTCCTATTAGTTTATTGGGAGTAAAGTATTCTTTTATAAGGGCGACTAAAATTGGTTCTGTAAATATCGCACGTTTGATTAGAATTCTTTTAAATCCTGGGAAGGGTTGTGTTATAATCGTATCAGGCTCAGAGGTTTTTTCGATTATTATTTGCAAGTGAAATACATTTAAGGGTGCTTCTGTCGATATAATATAGTTTGAGTCGTCATTTTGTCCAGTGTGTTGTGTCGGTGTTAGGGAGTTAATTTGGATTCTACTAAGAGCGTCGGCAACTACATTCGATTTTCCTGGTTTGTATTCTATTTCGTAGTCATGTTCTTCGAGAAACGACTTCCATCTTTTCAATTTTGCATTGCAGTTGTTTGGTGATAAACTACACGTGAGTGGTTGGTGGTCGGTTAGTATTTTGAATTTTTGACCGTATAAATAGTTCCTGAATACTTTTAGGGACCAGATGATTGCAAGAAGCTCTTTTTCTGTGGCAGAGTAAGATTCTTCAGTTTTGTTGAGGGTCCTAGATGCAAAATGTATAGGTTTGTCGCTTCCTTTTGGTCCTTGACTAAGAACTGCTCCGATTGCGAATTCGGATGCGTCTGTCGTTAGTAAAAGTTGTTTAGTGAAGTCCGGGTATGTTAAGATATCGGAACTGGTAAGGATGGTCTTCATTTCGTTAAAGCATTTAATCTGTAGCGGGGTTAAATTAATTTTACAGTTTTTTTGAGAATTTGCTTCCCCCCTTAGAATGTTAGTTAAAGGTTTTGCAATTTTTGCAAAGTCTTTAATAAACCTTCTATAGTATCCCATCAGTCCTAAAAAACCCCTCAATTCCTTGAGGTTACTAGGAGCAGGAAAGTTACGGATGGTTTCTATTTTGTTAGGGTTAGGCTTGATCCCATGTTCTGTGACAACATATCCCAAATATTCAACTGATTTTTTTAAAAATTCTGATTTATTTGGTTGTACCTTCAGGTTTGCCTGGTTGAGTATTTTTAATATTGTATTCAAATTTGCCGTTGCTTCATTCAATGTTTTGCCAAAAATTACTACGTCGTCGATGTATACGTAACAAATTTTACCTATCTGATCACGTAAAACATCGTCAATTGCTCTTTGAAAAATGGCTGGAGCATTTTTCAATCCAAATGGCATACGAACGAATTCATATTTGCCGTTATTAACCGAGAATGCTGTTTTTTCTATGTCCTTGGGGTGCATTTTAATTTGATGGAATCCTGAGGCCAAATCTAATGTTGTGAAGTAACGGTTTTTTCCTAATTGATCCAAAATGTTAGAAATTTCTGGCATAGGGTATTTGTCAGAAATTGTTTTAAGATTTAATTTTCTGTAATCAATTACTAACCGAAATTTATTTGTGCCTGAAGCGTCGATTTTTTTTGGCACAATCCAAATAGGAGAGTTCCAAGGAGATCTAGATGGTCGGATTATTCCATGGTGTAATAGCTTTGTGATCTGTGCATTAACTTCGTCTTTGTAAGCAACAGGGTATGGGTAAGATTTCTGGTATATTGGGATTTCATCCTCTGTGCGAATGTGGCATTCTACGTTGGTTGTGCAGGTTAGTCGATCATCAGGATCGTGGAATACATTTTTGTTAGATTCAATGACCGGCATTAGTGCTTGTGTTTCATCATCGGAAAGATGTGACGTTCTTATTTCAAAATTTTGTGAAATATGATGTACGTTTTCCTGCTTAGTACGTGAGGAGTAAAATAGTAGTGGAACATTTAATGTTTCTTCTGGTCCGAAAACTTGCACTAATAAAAGTTGAGTTGTCAAATTTATATTTCTGTCAAATAAAATTTCTGTTCCGATAATCCCGTCAAAAAATGGGTGGAAATCATATACTAAAAATGGTGAAGATTTTTCGTAAATTGGTTCAAATATGCTAAGGTAGATGGCTTCCGAAACTTGGCATTTACCATTTACACCATTTATCGTTACTGTTGGTATTTTTTGTACAAATTTTCCCGATGAGTAAGCCCATTTTTTCGATAAAATATTCATGTTAGCACCACAGTCGATAAGAAGTTTCATATCTCCTTTATCTGTTGGTACTTTTATATACGGAAGGTGACCGATCAACCTTTCCATTTGTTTTTCCAATCTGGTCGTACTTCTAAAAAATCACATCGAACTTCTTCATTGACTAATGCTTGATCAGTTTCTAAAACTATCTCAGGCGGTTGTTGGTTGTACCATCGTTCGTATTCAGACGGATGGGGATGACCTTCTAAGTGATGACCAAATTGCGATCTTTGTGGAATTTGCGTTCTAGTTGAATGAGTTGCCTGCCTGTAATTATTACTATTAGCTAGGCGCGAACGCATAGTGCTGGTGTCCATTGGTTCGGACGTGGGTTTTTCTTGCCTTCTAAACTCGGGGCGTATGTTTTGGGAATGATCATTCGCAGGGAATTTTTGCATTGGGTTCCTGCTACCATGATTTTTAAAAGAAGGTGGGTGGTGGGGGAGATTGTTGTGTGGAGCGGGTAGTTTACGTTGTGGCTGTATATTTCTAGGGGTATTTCTAATACTCATGTTAGAATACTCTAAGCAATAGTGGTACGCTTGAGCCAAATTTGTTGGTTTGTAGTTCTTACAAAACATAGATAGGGGCTCTCCTAGACCTCGAATGAAAGTGTCCAAAGCTATCATACTGTAAAGTTTAATGATGGCTGACTCATGGCCATGCCACTGCACGTCCATTCGTATAACGGAACCTATTAAAGATAACATTTCAGTTATCTTTGCATAATAACTTTCTATCGTTTCGAATGAGCCTTTTTTCATAGATTTCAGCTCATTATCGAGAGTCATAAGATCTCTCTTATCAGAATAGTAAAGCGAAAGTGTGTCTTTGATGTCTTTCCACACAAGAGGGGTGTTGTTGGAGTCCAATATGTCTCCGGCTTCACCTCTTATTTTATTTCGGACTGCGCGAATTATGAAAAAATACTCAACAGTTTCAGTCCCGTCACTGAATAACTGTAGGACGTTGTCGACGTCCTCCATCCAACGCGCAAGTTGCCGTGGATTTCCCGAGTATGTCGGGATTTCTGAAACCACTTGGGGAATCTTTCCCCGCTCCATGAAAGGGGTGTTTGGGTTCATGGTGTATGTCATTTTAATCTGCACTTTTTCTTTTAAAGTTTTTTTTTTTATGTTAGTCCGCGGTTTTTAATTTCGGATTAGTGTTTTGGTTACGGGTGCACCCTGGTGCTCCGGCCGTGACACTCTTAATTAGTAGTGGTTTATTATTTTTGGGACGCTATCGGCTCCGGCGTCTTTTTATAATTTCACTTTTACTTAGTACTTACAGGAGCGGAAGGGTAATCATTCCGTTGGGGGCAGCCAATTTAACTCCGATGACCCTGGGACGATCACACTCAGTGCAATAGCGGGAACAGCGCTGACGTCCAAAGTTCCTGGTTGTGAGTCTGCCTTTCCAGATTTCCGTGGGTGCTTCGGGTAAGGGTTGTTCCGGATGTCGCAGCGCACCTTTTCGCCGTGCCAGAAGACGCAAATCAGCTGATTAACAATTGATGGCTCTAGGTCCGGTACTCCTGGTTCGCTGGGAGGCTGAAGATGGCTTTGCTCTTAGAAGCTTATACTGTTACTGCTGTCACGGGAACTCCGATTCGGGCGCCAGTTATGTTTCTTTCGATGTGAAACGTTGATCGAAACGCACGGTTCG
>NW_026684559.1:0-6504 GCF_943735745.2 Anopheles bellator | reverse complement strand
TTGGACAGTGGTGCCAACTTAAGAAAGTTTAAAACATTTGACCCTATCGGAATGCCAAACAAATTCAAATTCAAATTCTAATTCTAATTCAAATTCAAATTCAAATTCAAATTCAAATTCAAATTCAAAATTCTTCTCGAATACAATCGGACGTGCAGTCCAGAAACAGAAAAGTGTCAGTAATGTTTTACCGGCCAATTAAGCGTCGGGAACAGAACACCGCTACAGTACATTCGCAGCGATTGGTGACTCGAACATTGGAACTAAAAATAAAAGGTGAAAGGCGTGTTTATAGTGCGCAACGCGGGTTGGTACCTAGTGGCTTTAAAATCGGGGGACACAAAGCTGAAGCTGAAAGTCGCCCTTGTTAGTGCTACTAGAACCCAGCTGCCCAGCCCAGGGAGGGATTGGATTGATAATCGCTGACGAGCTCTTGGAGTCGGGTTTAATGTTTTTGTTTTGCTAATCTAACCTGAAACCGAGGTCGCAACTTGGAAACTGGAAATGAAAATTGTCCAAAGCGGACTTCAGTCAGGCTCTCTTGGGGTGTGTGACTTTTACCCAGCAAGGAGATACAGAACCAAGGACCAAAACCCGAAACAAGCTGTCACAGACGAAAGTAGAGAGATAGATTTTAAGTAAATAGGTAGGTGTAGTTCACCAATCCACATCGCTGATTATATGAGGTTTTTCAATGTTAACTAGTTGTAAGATGCTGTTAGTTACTAGTTATTAGGTGTGTAAATTATTGCGGTTTTTATTCAACATTCGTGATCTACAACTAAAATAACTAAACGTATAACTACCTTAATGAAAGTATTGTGTGTCGTTAGCTACTACTTTCGCCTATCTGTTAGGTAGTTTCTCGATTCCGTGTCGATAGAACTTATGATCTTTAGGAGCGATCTCCCATCTTTATGCGTTTAGGAATCATGTAATAACTCCCCTTTCCATCATCAGTGACGATTTGGTACAAAAACCCATTTCTTTTCAGCCGCGCAAGCAGAAATTTGCAAATGGTTTTCCTTCGCTCAATGTTTCTATTTTAACAATTCTTTTGGAACGTATAAGACATTTTTCTAATCATTCCCACGGCACTCAGGCGATCGGGGAAACTGTCGTGTGGTCAACTCCTAACATTTCTGCAAGTTCTTTTTGCATCTGACATGCATTTCCAATCATGCAACGTAAACCACATTAATGACAAAACCACAGCCGACACGTTCTGTCAGTAAGAGTAATAGCACCATAAATTTCCATTAAAATTTGATGACTTTCGGTAACACTTTTCGTCATATTAAAGTAATAAGTTAAGGTAAACAATTTACCTAGAACAAAACTTGACATGTTCAAACGCTTAAAAGAGGTATTGTTTACACTTTACCAAAAAAGGCTATACTGTGTTAGATGTATAATGATAGTAGCTATCAAACACATATTTCATTAAACAAATATTTGTTATCTTTAGTGAGCAACACCATCCGTTGCAAAATTGTCGGAATTAACTTCTACACCTGATAGAAAAAAAAAGATTTTGTAGAAAGATTTGTTTTTTGACTCAAAATGAGGCTCAGTAGCAGCGATCACCTCCTCTTTCTAGCCAAAACTTTTTCTCTGGAGCATCTTTTTGAGATCCGCAAAGAGCCAGTAGCCGCTGGGGACCAGATCTGGCGAGTACGGAGGATGAGAAGGCAGTTGGAAGTCTAATTCGTTGAATTTGGTCATCGTTTTGATTTGTGATCATTTGTTCCATTGTGAGCAAACACGGCAGTCATTTGGAAAAAAGACCTTTTTTATAGCCAATTTTTGGGCAAAATAGTAAATGCACTACCAGTTGATATGTTCATCATCTTAGCTATCTTGCGCACTTTCATTTTGCGGTCACCCATCACGATTTTCAATACTTTCTTGGTGTTTTCGGGAGTTACTGCCTCATTTGGCCGACCCCCGAACGTTCCGCATCAATTGCATCAGTACGACCTTTTCGCAAGTCTGCATTCCACCGACAAATGGTTGCTTTCGACGGAGTAGGGTCCGGATAACGTTTTTCAAGCCATTGCTGAGCTTGAACAGTGCTTTTGCTCATTAGAACAGTCATTAGAAAACAATGTTTTATCAACTCACAAAACTCGTTTTGGTCCATTTTTTTCACGATTGCAAAAGTAGCGTCATTTTAACCACTATTGCTTTCTTGGTTATGTTTCGAATTACATCAAATTTTGACAACCCTCATCTGAAGGTTGGTACTTTTGAACCTTAGTATATAAGTGGCATTATTAGTGCCATCTCGATGTTAGTCCCGGGAATTTTTGAACAATGTGTTACACCCCAGGCCTATCCGGATTCACGTCGGAAGTCGAAACTCGCCTTGACCAGTTGAGTGTGTCAACAAAGATAAAGTTGGGAAGGGCTTGAACAGTAGGCGAGACACTCAGTCAATTCTCCAATTCCTACACCTCTTTGGAACGTCGGACGTATTAACAAGAACGGGCAAACCAGTCCAAGCCGCCCAAAACCCGGTGATCTACATCAAGATCCGTGATGCTGATATCGCCGACGATGATACCGGTAAGGTCATCGCCTGGTGTCCGGTCCGACTGTGTACGACCAGCAAACAGTAGCCACAATAAATAAGGAGCCCCGGACAATGATTTGATGCTCTGATAATGGGCGTCTTCTTCTTTATCTCTGGACACTGCTCGGGAACTCGGCTACTCCATGAAGCGATTACCGGCTAACCAGGTGTGGTGCGCGGTGTGCTGTTGGTCTTATCTGGATCGGGGGTGGTGTCAGACCTGGGTTTGCCTGGGACCTGACGGTGACAGACCGAACCCGGAAGTGACTCCCTGCTGTGCCTGTCGCTCGGTGTGAGTGTAGAAGAGCGGGGACCGTACTACAAAGTGACGTTCCCTCTCTCTCTCTCTCTCTCTCGCTCACCCTCAGCACCGGGACCTTGGCACCTTTGATACCTCCGACTCGCCGCCGTGTGGGAAGAATGATTGGGCAGTGCCACGAAACACCCGTGAAAAAGGACGATACATCAACCCCCGCACACTCACACACTAGTGAGGCCCTTATTTAATTAGGGCCCGTCTCCCTGTCACCCCAGGACCGACAGAGAGAGAGAGAGAGAGAGAGAGAGAGAGAGAGAGAGAGAGAGAGAGAGAGAGAGAGAATAAATTTGTCAACCATTACCACGTGGCACACGGCGCGTAACAAGCGATCGTTGTTTTCTTAGCCAGCCAACCCACCCGCCCACCGGAAACCGGTGGGGTGGGGGGGGGTCTGGTAGGTCAATTGCCACTTGTGTGCGCGATGATGTGCGTGCGTGCGCCCGCTCAGGCCGGCGAGGTCCCTTTGGATCCTTAATCGCCCCCATAAACTCGCACCAAACGCGTGGCCTCGCTGCCTGCTGGGTGTGTGGCTGAATTTATGCTCCGCCAGGTTTGTTAGGTGTGGTGTGGTGGGTGGGTGTGGGTTGGGTGCACAACGCACAACATAATTGCTACCACACACGCCACACGCCACAAGAGCTCAGGCCGAGGAGGAAAGTATTTGGGTAGCAAGCAGAAGCAGCAGCAGCAGCAGCAGCAGCAGCAGCAGCAGCAGCAGCAACATAACCTTTATTTTGGGGCGTGAATGGGTGGTGGTGGGTTGGGGTTACGGCACCCACACAGGACACGGGCGCCCCCACCGGTGGTGGTGGAAACCACCGCTCTGTATGTTTGCGTCGAGGACGTTTGCGTCGTTGATGAATTTTGATTGCGCTTTTATTTCGTCGTCGGGTGCGCGGTTCGACTCTGTACGATTTTGAGGACTCTTTGCTTGGTGGTAGCCGAGGGGCTGCACATGTGTACCTGCCTCGCATCGGGGTCAGCCGTAAGCCGTTCCCCGTTCCGCGCCCTGCAGTAAACCATTTAACGAGCGCCTTACGCCAAGCGCCGTGGGAAGCGTTCGGCGCCGTGTGCCTTCGAGGTCCACAGTAGCCGAAGCGAATGACGATGATGATGGTCCTCAATAAATAACCCTCAGTGGGGGTAACGAACGAGCCAACGCACCTCGAGCAAGAATTACTCCTCGACAATGGGCAGCCGTCGTCGTCGATTGCCCTTTTATTAGCCTCCAAACAACCTATTTGTTGTGGTCTCTTAACGGTCTCTGTGGCCGACGGTTGATGAGCGCTCGCACGGCACGCGCTTCGAGTCCGAGTTCGAACCTCCAAATTCACACAGCACTACTCTACAGAGACAGGTAACAACAACCCCTAACACACACGCAGATGGCGTTAAGTCTTATTGCATTCGCCGTTTTTTCTGTTGTGCAGGGTGTCCGTCCATACAAGCGTTTTTTCATTTGATTATAAAACATAAATGACTGAATAATTTTCGATGCTTAAACATTTATTGGAAAGATTGATTTTTAAAATTTATTCAAAAAATACAACTTTGATTGCAAAAAATAGCGAAAATATGAAAAACTAATTTCCAAAGTGGTAGGTCTACAAAACTCGATACGGTACGTTATTGGAACAGCTCATTTCATCGAAGCTCATTTCCACCTCGGTAGCTATGTTAATAAGCAAAATTGTCGTTTTTGGATTTCGGCAAACACACGCATCGTGCAAGCGAAGCCAATGCACCCCACAGTAACGAGTGACTGTTTGGTGTTTGGATTTTGGCTGATTGGTTCTTCGGCGAAGTTGAAGCTAAGAACTCGGACGGCATTTGGTTTGAACGGCGGCGACGCTACCTGCTATACAGCGACAACCACAATCGATATTTAATGTTAAAAATGTTGTTAAGCCGTTTCTGTTTTATAATGAAATGAAATAGTGCACGCTTGGTTGACCTCCCTGAACCTACTTTCAAACGAAAGTTGTAAAAATTTCATGATAGTCTTTTTATAAGCTTTGTGCTAAGAGTGACACTACTCAATCGAAAGCAATTGATGAAAAAAATCATACAAGCGTAGCGAATGGCTTGAGAAGCGTCTTAAAGGACGGTCCAAACGCTACGATTTGTCTGTGCAATCGCATCGCACAGACAAATCGTAACGTGTGAACAGCGACATTGCAACGATTTTGGTCGTTGTCGACCAACGACGTATCTGAGCAAACGAGCATTAAAATCGTTGCAATTTTCATACAAGTGTGCGTGCGCTGATGGTGGATAGACATGTGTAGACATAGACATAGATAGAGCACAACGTATCGGATCTGCGATAGAAAATCGCAGTAAAGTAGTAGCGTGTGGACGCTCCACAGATCGCTACGACAAATCGCACAGACAAATCGCACAGACAAATCGTAGAGTGTGGACCGGCCTTAAGGACGATCGCCAGCAGCGTGAAAACGACCCGCCCCGTCCCGTCTGACCATGTTCCCGTGAAGTCTCTATAAAACGTTATGTAACAAAATCGCATCTAACATGGAGCTAACGGTTGTCGTGGATCACCTGAAACGGAGCCATTACGACTGTCGAAAGTGGACAGACAGCCGTGCTATCAGGCATGTGCCACGCCAGTGGATAAGGAGAAAGCGTGCTCACCAGCTGCATTACTTATCACAAAAAAGTCACAATGTCTGCCAACGAGAATTATTGCAATTAACGTGTGTCGCCAATACAACAACTAGTTACGAGAAATATAACAACCACTGCAATTCCATAGACATTAACCGAGGGGCAAAATTACGTTTAGCTTGTCATGTGAACTACAGAGAGGAACATGTGGATAGCTTTCGACGCACACGAAGAGATTTATCAGGTGCTGATTTGAATCGAGCAGTGTTTAGATACGATCACAGCACTGCTTGCATCCTAAAGGCCAGTCCAGACGATCTTGCATCGCTACGATGTATCGTAGCGATGTATTGTAACTATCTTTCGTAGCAAACTGTGGAGCGTCCACACGCTACGAATTTTCATAACGATTTGCAACTGCAGATCTCAGTATTATGGAAACAGCCATGAAAGGAACACTGTGTTGGTTTGCCTTAGCAATGTGCATTCGGTTTTCGATTAAAAAGTGAAAAATAGAACGTGCCAGGAAAAATCATTACGAAATGTGAAATAAAATTGTTTTTTAATAAACTTTAAAATAAACAGATAAACAGATTCAGACAAAAATTGGTGCAATTTCGCTGTCCAGACGCAACAATGCATCGCTACGATGTGTCTGCGCAACGAATATCGTAGCATGTGCACTATGCTTAATACAACAACGAAAACTAAATAAAACACTGCTCTCTATCATCGGGGGTAAAATAAATTAAATATAAATAAATAAAATAAATAACTATATTTTCTCTTAAACGCGCAAAAGCCGTCGTTATCATTTCCTTTTTTCCGCTGGAGTTAGAAAGAAATTGTCCAACGAATCGAAAATATTCGGTTTTGTGAAGCCGCCAGGGAAACAGGAGCGACTGGTAGGTAGCACAACAGCATGCACCGCAAACTTGCCCCAAAACATTTGGCAAGCATAGTAATATTGAAACATTGCAAAACA
>NW_026684558.1:0-6537 GCF_943735745.2 Anopheles bellator | reverse complement strand
CAACCACTCGAGTAGGTACTCATTTCGAACCCGAAATCTAACTGGCGCCCGAATAGGGACCCGAGAAGTGAGAAGTGAACAGTGACTTGGTTCAACGAGCCAAGGAAGTTTTTTCAGAAATCGTACGGGGAGTTCCAGCTTCTCACGTCACTGTGGGCACCGTCGTCCAGCACTCTCACGCCTCGGGTCGAAACAAAAAAATCCAGATTAAAAAACTGGTAATAATGTTGGTTCTGTAAGTAAAAAACAAAATTCTTATAATCGATCTTCCTTTGTAAGTAAGGAAGCTTTAAGAAAAATATTACCTAACAGACAAAATCTTACGAGAACTAACAAAATCCGAATATCCCACCGAGTGTTAAAAAAGTGTCTCGAGTGATTATAGTGTAAAGAAAAAAAACCTGAAAAAATGACTACAGAAGACCGTTCGAACGAAGCGATCCGCACGTTTGTGGAAATCGGGAGAATACCAGACTTTGTTAAAGGGTTGCCGGTTTTCGATGGGAAACCGACGGAACTCCTGAACTGGTTCACCGAAGTGTACGAAATTTTTGAGATGTACAGAGGGTTGCCAGAAAATTCTCCACAGTTCGCCCTCTTAGAACGTACCATACGGCGAAAGATTATCGGAGAAGCAGCCGATGTTTTGAATGCGAATAACATCGGATGCGACTGGCAAGACATAAAGAGAACTCTTCTTTTATATTATAAAGACAAACGAGATCTCAAAACACTAGACTACGAGTTGACTACGATCAGGAAATCGCATTCAGAGAGTTTAAGTAGCTATTATAGTCGCGTGAATGAGCTATTATCGCTCATAATAGCCTGCATCCAAGCAAGCAGTGAATTCGATGGTCACGCCAGTAGCCACATTAACTATTTTAGGGACAAGGCCTTGGATAGTTTCATCCGAGGACTAGACAGGCAGCTTAGTCTTCTATTAAAGACCGCCAACCCTGCAAATCTGAGCAAAGCTTATCAATTCTGCTTAGATTACCATAATATGCACATGCGATCGGCTCCTTTTCACAACGAACACTCGCATGCAAGCATACCATGCCCTCGTGATCTTCCCACTGTGAAAAACCCAAATTCGTACCAACCCGGTCCTTCGCACAGAAGAAATATTCCAGTGCCCCCGACGCCCCAAAGGCTGCCGCCGTTCAAAGTACATACCAGGGGAACAGAAGAGCATAGTCGACCACACAACTATGTTCGGCCCGGATATGACGGTAAAAGAACCGATCACGCCCCCTCCCCCATGCGACAACCACGAGACCAGCACGAATCAGGGCACTCACGATCACCTCAACATATTAGAAGGCAAGCACATCCCGTAGAAAATAATATAGAGTGCGAATATGTTAACCCAGAGTGCGAATATGTTAACCCTGAACATTCAGGATATCCAACTGTGCATTCCAATGCACCCATTTATGAAGAAGGCGCAAATTTTTTAGAGTGGAACCGAGATTGGTGAGCATGCCGTACATCAATCTTAAGACCACTATCGGCAATTTCCCATTTTTGATCGATACCGGTGCCAATATAAATTTAATAAACCCGCAATTGGCACACGGTTATAAATGTGCCAAACCATACAGTTTTAAAGCCAACGGAATTTCTAGCGCTAATAGCAGCTTTAATATTTCCTCTGCAATTGACATAAATTTCTTTTACCCCAAACTGGACCATACTGCCCAGTTTCTGCTACACAAATTTCATCCATTTTTTCATGGCATTATAGGGACTACAATCCTTAATGCACTTTGTGCCGTGATTGATTTAGATCATAGAAGATTGACCCTTAAACAGAAAGGAAAAGTATTTTCACTACCCCTCGAAACTTACGTCGGCACACAAGATACAACGAATACAGTCAGAGATCTCCCTGAGGTAAAAGCAGAACAACAAACGTTTGACGAATCAGTGTTCAGGATCAATCACCTTGCTACTTCGGATAAAGCAGCATTACTAAAAACTCTAAAGGCTAACGAATCTGTTTTCCATAAACCGGATTCTAAGCTATCTTGTAGCACCATTGTGGAATGTACGATTAATACCACTGATAACATTCCGGTTCATCAGAGAGTTTATCCATACCCTGTAGCATATACGGAAGAGGTTAATAATCAAATACAAAAATTGCTCGCAGATGGTATAATAAGACCATCCAGATCTGCATGGACATCCCCAGTTTGGATCGTACCAAAAAAGGAAGATAAATCGAGCGAAAAAAAGTTTAGGTTGGTAGTGGACTATCGTAAAATCAACGACAAAACAATTGCTGACAGATATCCAATGCCACAGATAAATTTTGTAATTGATCAATTGAAAGGACAGACATATTTTTCGACGTTAGATTTAGCATCCGGTTTTCATCAAATAAAAGTTAAAGAGGAAGATATCGAGAAAACCGCCTTTTCCATCAACAACGGAAAATATGAATTTACACGTATGCCATTTGGATTGCGAAACGCTCCGGCAACCTTTCAACGAGCGATCGACGATGTCTTACGACAATATATTGGAAAAATTTGTTATGTGTATATGGATGACGTTATTGTATTCGGCACAAATATACAAGACCACTGTCATAATTTGAACACTATTTTGAAAACGCTGAATGAAGCAGGATTGAAAATACAACTTGATAAATCTGAATTTCTACACAGGGAAATCGAATTTTTAGGTTACGTGATATCGTCTGATGGCATCAAACCTAATAAAAACAAGATAGATGCTATAAACAAAATCAAGGAACCGAAATCAATCAAGGATGTCAAATCATTCCTGGGTATGGTTGGATACTATCGTAGATTTGTCGCGGACTTCGCAAAAATCGCTAAGCCCTTAACAAATCTTTTAAGGGGGGAGAGGAATCCCAAATCGAATAAGAAAATTGAACTATCGGACACAGAAAAACAATGTTTTGAGAAGATGAAAAATATTTTATCATCTTCCGATATACTTATATACCCAGATTATAAACAGCCTTTTGTATTGACCACGGACGCTTCAGACTATGCAATAGGTGCCGTACTGTCACAAGGAGAGCTTGGCCAAGATAAACCTATCCACTTTGCATCTCGAACTCTTTCTGTGACCGAAGAGAGATATTCTGTACCAGAAAAGGAAATGTTGGCAATCTTTTGGTCTTTACAAACATTTAGAAACTATTTGTATGGCACCAAGGTGAAGATCTTGACCGACCATCAGCCTCTCACATTCACCTTATCACAGAAGAATACAAACGCCAAACTCAAAAGATGGAAAGCATATTTAGAGGAACACGACCATGAAATTATCTACAAACCAGGTAGAACTAACGTTGTTGCAGATGCGCTGAGCCGTATAGCATGTCCAATAACAGCTACTCAAGATGTAGCTCGAACAAAAGATGATTTCCACATCATTTCTACGGAAGCACCTCTCAACGTATTTCGACATCAAGTAATAATAAAAAGCGGGTCGGGTGATAAAGAAACGGAAAACCCTTTCCCCGGGGTCACTAGAATAACAATATATATGAACGACATTAATGAAAGTTCGATTTTGCAGGCACTGAAGGAAAATTTTCATCAAGACAAGGTGAACGGACTGATGGCAGATGAGAATAACATGGAGAAAATACAGGAGGTTTACAAGAAACATTTTGGAAAAGCTAAAACTTTGAGAATACGTTTTAGTCAGATTTTATTGAAAGACATTTCAGATGATGCGAAGCAATGGTATATAATTCGAGATGTCCATTATAGAGCCCACAGAGGAGCACAAGAAAATATGGGTCAAATCCTTCGCCATTATTACTTCCCAAAAGCACGGGAAAAACTAAAAGATTTTGTCAATAAATGTAAAGTTTGCCTGGAAAATAAATACGAAAGATTACCCATAAAGTTTCCTCTGCAGGCTACTCCTCTTCCAAAGCTACCTTTCGAAATAATCCATATGGATATTTTATTTTTAGAAAAATCTCACTTCCTTACATATATAGATAAATTTTCAAAATTCGCCCAAGTAGTACCGATAGCCTCCAGAGCAGCGGTAGATGTCGTTCCAGTCATTAAGGATTTGCTATTACGATACAAACCACCACACACAATTGTCATGGATGGTGAAAAATCCTTCATGACCGGAGAAATTGTGCACTTTTATAACACACACAACATCTCCCCATATATAACTGCAATCGGTCGCAGCGAGATGAACGGTACCGTCGAACGATTCCATTCAACACTTTTAGAATTGTACAGAATCGTGAAATCCGAAAATCCCCTCCTTTCCCTCAACGACCTAGTGCAACTCGCCACAAAGAAATATAACGACTCCATTCATTCCACTACTAAACACACCCCATTAGAGATTGTGACTCCTTCACAAAATACAGATACAATCCTTCGCAAAACTCATTCCAATCTGATAAAAAAACAAACCATTGACTTAAAGCAACACAATAAAAATTGTAAAGAAATCGACATTAAACCAAGTCAAAACATCTACGAAAATACGAGGCAGCGATTAAAACATAAGAAAAGGTATAAGTCAATTGTGTTGTCAAAGGTGCGAAAAAGCACAATTATAACGAAAGATGGAAGGAGAGTACATAAGAACGATTTGAAAATTAGAAAATAACCACGAAATAACGTAACCTTCCTCGTTGCAGATTTTTCATTCTAGCAACACCAGTCATCTCACAGAAGATCACGATAGATCGTATCAACGAACCCATCTTAGCATTCGACAAAGGAATAGGAAGAATTCAGATAGGAACCAAATATTATATCCATCATTTTAACATCTCACGATGGAAGGAGATTGTTTACAATATCACCAGGGACTTCACTAGCATTCCACAAAATCAATTTACGAGCATTATACAAGAAAGACTGGACGAAATCGATCAGTCGGTTAATTTTCTACAGAATAGGAGATCAAAGCGATGGGATTCCATAGGAACAGTCTGGAAATTCATAGCTGGAAACCCGGACGCGAACGATCTAAAGATGATCAACGGTTCTATTAATGATCTCGTTCGAAACAATAATATGCAGGTTAAATTCAACTTTGATCTCAACATTAGAATCCAGGAAGCCTTGCAGAAAACGACGCAAGCATTGAGCATGTTTAATAAAAAATCCATAGAACTAAGAGCCGTTAATATATATCTCCACATTAACTATTTCGCCAGGTATTTGGATAGAATAGTCGATACAGTAACCTTAGCTAAAGCAGGAATACTGAACGAAAAAATATTAAGCCAGCAGGAGTTAGCGATAATATTAAGTGACTTTGACCAAGAGCACATCCATGCTAATACAATCGCCGAAGCTATGTCATTCACTTCCGTTACAATATTAACTAACTCTCACGAACTCGCCCTACTGATCAAAATGCCGAGATTAGATCCCCGCAACTTCACAAAAACACTTGTATTCCCGATATTGCAAAACAACTGTACCGCCCTGCACCTACCCGAACGAATGCACCTATCCCATATCGACAAGAACTATATAGTGAAAACATTAGATATCACTATCTACAAAAAGGTCGATATAAGAAACGATACCTCGCCATGCTCAGCTAACCTACTCAAAGGAAACACCGCAGAATGTGACTACATCAGCAACCCTACGTGTGAAGAAATAATAACTATCGACAACAGGCATATCCTTTTGAACACTGTAGGCAACTTCGGACTTTCCTCCACCTGTGGAATTCCTGATAGAAATCTCTCGGGACCATTCCTCATCACGTATGAAGATTGCCAACTTTACGTGAATAAAACGCTGATGTCAGATGAAGTACAACACCTTCCCGCAAATCCGATTCACCTACAATTAGACGGAATCACCGTGAATAAGAAGAAGGAATTGCTTAACATTAGCATAGATTATCTGCACCAATTTCACCTGGAGACGAGAAAGGAGTTGGACTTGATTCATCTGGAGAACAACAGTGTCAAATGGCCACATGTATCGATCTTCGGAGGAATAACAGCTATCCCAGTGATTATTACGATCGTCATCGTATTCGTCATCTGCCATCAAAGACGAATTGCTATCGCCATACATGCCGAACCAGAACCACCGAGGCAGACAACGGTACAAGAAGCTGCTACATTGATGACCAGCACACCCAGAGAACAAACACTTCGGAACATTCTTCGGGTGGAACCTCAGCTTTAAGGGGGGACGAGTTAGCGACGATCGCTAACGTCAGCGTGCCGTAGCAGGTCGATAGCCTGCCGTAGCAACTGTAACACCGGGCACGACACAAAGCAGCCAGCGGCCAAATTCGTCCATCATCAGCAGTCTCGCCTGGTAACGGCCACACCGGGCTCCATACCCAGCGGCCAGCTACGACCAGCGTCAGCAGCCCGCTTAGCCAAGCAACTTCGGGCAGGGGCCGACACCAGCAGCAAAGTCTCGAACTCAGCAATGTTTGCGATCAACGATTTTGATTATGGGTGAATAAAGTTAGTCTATATCGATCAACCACTCGAGTAGGTACTCATTTCGAACCCGAAATCTAACT
>NW_026684557.1:0-6539 GCF_943735745.2 Anopheles bellator | reverse complement strand
TTGACTAGATGGAAACAATTACTCACCCCACCCACCCCTAATTGCCGTTCCCGGGTATTGTTTCGCGAGAAGTGCCCTCGGGAACGGCGGGTCCTTGGTCAACCACAGTTGACCCTCAGTATCCTATTTGTATGCCCGGTTCCGGCACTGTCGCTACTCTGCTGCCGCCGCTGTTGTTGCTGCTAGCGCCGCTGCAGCTGCTGCGGCTGTTGCATCGGTGCTTGCTGGTGGAGATGGAATGCCCGCCAGTCTCGCCTCCTCGGTTGCACTCGTGGCCGCCGCCTCCCGCTCGTCGCGCCACTCGCGCTCCAGCGTGCCAATGATGTCTGCGCACATCTCGCTGATCGCCGTCCACGCTTCTTCGCTGGAGAGGAGCCGCTCCTGCAGATTGTCCGCGGTGATGGGGTGAGCGGCGCCATGCGCCAGCAGCCTCACGCGCACGTCATCATGCCGCGGGCATTCGAAGATGGCGTGCTCCGGCGTTTCAACCCTGCCACAGAAGGTGCACTCGGGGGAAAGCGCGAACTTCTTGGCGTACAAGAACTCACGGAAAAATCCGTGTCCAGAAAGAACCTGCGCCAAGTAAAAGCCCACGTCCCCATGCTTCCGAGCCACCCAGGGTTCCACCTTTGGTACAACACGATGAGCCCATCGCGCAAAGCGACTCGCGTTGGGCCTCTCCACGTGGTCGTCCCACTGCTGCTGCCATCTTCTCAGCGTCTCCTCCCGCTCCTGGGCGCGAATCTGCTTCCTGCCGTCGCTGTCCATAGCCTCCTGCTTCCGATTTCGACACCGCACATCCTCCTCTAGCAGCAAGCAAGGAGGCAGCATCCCTGCCAGAATGAAGGCTGTGTTGTACGAAACTGTACGGAACGCTCGTGCTACCCGTTTCGCTGCACGGGACTGTACGGCGTTCAGTCTGCGGCTACCGTATTGAAACCACAGCGCTCGGGACCACACTGGTGCCGCGTACCGAAGCAGCGACGTTGAAACTGCGGCCAGCAGTCTCCGCTTACATCCAGAGGGTCCGCCGTGGTTCGGCATCAGCCGGCTGACCGCTCTCGTTACTCGCTCCGCCCGGGCCGTCGTCACCAACACGTGCGGCTTAAACGTCAAGTGGTCATGCAGCTCTACTCCGAGGTAGCGCACGGTTCGCTTTGTTGTTAGCATCTCGTCTCCAGCTCGGTAAGAGACGGTCTGTCTGCCCGACCTTGCACTGCTGAAGACGAGCGCCTCCATCTTCGCGCAGGCCAGTCCGAGCTGTTGGCTCTCCAGCCATGCTTGGACTGCGAAAATAGCACTCTCCGAATGCTCGGCTGCTAACTGCGGGGTGGTGGCCGACACCAACAACGCTATGTCGTCCGCGTATCCCACCACTTGTACATCGTTGTTGTTGAAGTCGATGGAAAACACCCCGTCGTACATTACGTTCCACAGGGTCGGACCAAGAATCGATCCCTGTGGAACACCCGCGGTGATCGCTCGGCTCTTCAGACCAGCGCTAGTCTGGTAGAGCAGTGTGCGCCCGCTAAAGTAGCTCCGCAGGATCTGTCTAAGACCCTGTGGGGTGCCTTTGGCGTGTAGCGCTCTGCCGATGGACGTCCAACTGGCGGAGTTGAAAGCGTTGCGGACGTCAAGCGTCACCATCATACAGAAGCGCTTGTCGCGGTTGTTGGTGCGTCCTGCGCCTTCTTGACGACTCGCTCGATCGCATCTACTGTCGACTTGCCCTGCCGGAAACCGTACTGGTTCCGGGACAGAAGAGCTCCCCCTGCACCGTGTTCCAGGTGGTCGTTGAGTCGGTTCAGCAGCATGCGCTCAAACACTTTGCCGACAGTGTTGAGCATGCACAGTGGCCTATTGGACGAGGCTAAGCCCGGTGGCTTGCCAGGCTTCGGCAACAGGACCAGCCGCTGGACTTTCCACTGCTGTGGGAAGCTCCTCTCATCCAGGTACCGCTGGTACATGCGACGGAACACCTCCGGGTATGCCTTCATCGCTGTGGCGACCGCCGAGTTCGGAATCCCGTCAGGCCCGGGGGCCTTTCTGGAACCGAGTCTGGCCGCGATGTCATGGATCTCAATGACAGAGATCGGCCGCAGCGGTTCTGGCGGTTCTTCCGATGGATCATGCGGCCACTCAGCTGGTGCGTGATGCGGGAACAGCTCGTCGACGTAGCTGCTCATCAGCTCTGGGTCTCTCTCAGGTGGGATCCAGGGCCCGCGCACCGCACGCATCACTATTTGATAGGGCTTGCCGAATGGATCGTCCTCCACTTGTTGCGTAAGCTCGGCCTCACACTGCCTCTGGCTTCGCTTGCGCTCCTGGACATACAGCCGCCTGGCCTGTTGGTATTCGGCGACTTTGACTAGGCGTTCCTCCTCGCTTTCGCGTCGGCGGTGCAGCCTTCGCCATGTCCGTATGCACTGCGTTCGCAGCCTTTCGAGAGTATCGCTCCACCAGTATACAGCTTTGCGTCGCGGCGACGGGCGCAAGCTGCATCTTGGTAGCGTCTCGTCGCAGCATCTGCTAAGGGCGTTGGTTACGGCATCGGCATCCGGCTCAACATCGGCGAAGTTGTTCCAGTACAACGCGCCCCGGAACGCTTCACTGTCGAATTGCCGGATGCGCCACTTGCGGATCTCGTGGCCGTCTGCCGCCTCCATTTCCCTCGCCGTTGGTCGTACTGCTGATGATGATGACGATGACGACGACACCACTTCATAGAGCACCGCCGCGTGGTCCGACTCGGGGTTGTTGTGCAGTACCCTCCACTCCTTGATGACAAGGTTCGCCGAAGCAAACGTGACGTCGATGCACGATCCTGCTGCTGCGCCGCTGCCAAGGAAGGTGTGGGCGAACTGCCCGCTCTCGTCGCGCCGGTTAGCTAGAACGAGGCCGAGATCCGCCACCACAGCCAGCAGCTCGTTCCCGCGCGCGTCCGTCCTGCGGTTGCCCCATTCTTCCGCATGGGCGTTGAAGTCCCCACCAAGCACGACTCTATTGTGGGGGCGCAACGTTGTTGTTACTGCCGTCAGCAGCTCGCGGTACTTGGCTAACGTGAGCCGCGGTGGCGCGTATACACTGGCAAATACGACGCCACCAACAACTGCCACCACTAGCCCTTCCTGGATTGCCAGCGTCCTCTGGAAGGTCGCGGTGCCAGCGGTGCCAATTGCGCACGACTTATTGCTGCCCACCACCCACCTCGGGTGCGTCAGACTGTAAGGAAGCTCCGATACTAGCGCCACGTCGACGTTCTCTTCGCTTACAATCTGATGCAGGGTTGCTAGCGCACCCCTGCTCCCCCTTAGATTGGCTTGGAGTACACAAGTCATCGTCGTGGTGCGGTCCCACAGTTGGTGGATCCCGTGGCATGGGGTCCCCCACAGTTCAGACATTTGGCGACAGCAGTGCACGCTGCTGCCTTGTGTCCAGCTACGCCGCACCGGTAGCAGCAGTCCCTTCGATCCGTTGCCCGGCAGTGTTGGGCCAGATGTCCTCGCATGAGGCATCTGAAGCACCGCTGTTGCTCGCGTGGCGTTGGCTCCGCCAGTCGCGCCGTGCATCTGGTGAAGCAGAAGTCAATCTTCTGACCCACCAGTGGCTTTGCTTCCCGGATCGGAAGCCGGACGCGCACAAAGTGAAGGCCGTTCTGTCTGCGCGACATCATGACCGCGCTGGCTGGTACAACAACGCCAGCCTTGCACATGCCGTCGCAGACGTCCTCCACTGTGGCCGACAGGTCCACCCCGCTGAACTCTAGTGCGGCCATCTCCGTGCTGTGTCGGACCGTTGCCGCCGCTCCAGTAAGTGCCTCAATGTTCCGGCACACAGCTGCTCCGTCCGCGTCACGGCGGAGCTCCACTACAAGCTCGCCGTTTACACGGGTGGCTCGGGTGATCGCCTTGTTGACCGTGGCGGCGATCTCCTTGACCTCCGAGGTAGCCGTCTCCGGGGCAAAGCGCACTAGCCGGTGTACCTCCAAATAAGTGCTGCCTTCTGCCGGAGCGACGCGGATTCGGTCCTTCCGCGGGCGGTGCCTCCCGTACGGCTTGGTTCCCATCGACTGCTGCTGTTGTTGCTGCTGCTGCTGCTGCGCAGCATGGCTCGCGTCCCACTTTCTTTTCTCCCGCAGTTGCTGCAGCTGCTTCTTGCTGAGCTGCGTGCTCCAAGGGATCTCCGGCCATTCGTGAGCCTCCCCCTCGAAGTACAGCTCCTCCTGTTGCTGCTGCTGCTGCTGTTGCTGCTGAAGCTGCTGCCTCTGCCGCTGTTGCTGCTGCTGCGGCTGCTGCAGCTGTTGCTGCGGCAATTGCTGCCACCCTTGTTGCGATGGCTGAAGCTGCTGCTTTTTCTGCCGCCTCTGCCGCCGGCGCGGCCGCTGCTGCTGGTGCTGCTGCTGTTCCTGCTGCTGCTGTCGCTGTCCCTGCTGTAGCTGGCACGGAGGCTGCTGCGATTGCTGCTGCTGGTGTTGTTGTTGCTGCTGCCGGCGCTGCCGCTCTCGCTGCTTCTGGGAGAGTTTCAGCTTCCGCTTCGGCTGCTGCTGCAGGGGCTGCGTCCCCAGCAGATCCGCCGCGAACGACGCCATCCGGGCCAGGACGCTTTCCTGGAACCCGGCCAGGCGCTGCTCCAACGTCTGTGGATGCGCCTTCTCTGTTGGCGGCTGCTTCCCCGATGGCGGCCGCTGCTGCGGCGCGGGCGGCTGCTGCTGCGGAGGTTCGCGCTGCGGCGCAGGCTGCTGATGTTGCTGCTGGAATTGCTGTTGCAACTCCTGTAGCTGCTGCTGCATTTTCTCTAACTGATTCTCCAGTTGAGAGATTTGAGAGGAGAGCATTCTGCTGTTCTCTCTCTCCTTCTGCAGCTCTTCTTCCAGCGGCGTTTTTGCCGCCGTCGTCCTCGTCACCTCCACCGTCGGAGTCTTTGTTGTCTCCATTGTCGGCGCCGTCGCCACTGTCGCCACCGTCGCCGCCGTCGGGGCTGCCGAACGCGATCTTAGCGTCGGTCTGCCTATCGACGCCCTCGTCGACATCAGGCTTGAGCCGGCTCAACGTGTGCGAGCATGCGCGTGCATGCCCAGTGAAGCCCGACTCGGTCGCTGGTGGTCTCGCCTGCCTCTCGTTTTCGCTTTCGCTTTCGCTTTCACGTTTGTTTTTCTACCAGGAGGGCGACAAAAACACGTCTGTTCGCTCCCGCGTTCACTTTGCGACTCAGTATTGGCAGATCTGACCCTCAAGCTCAGAGAAAGTGTTTATTTTGGTAATAACAAAAGGTTTCTAGTATTCTGTAGGATGCACAAGATCTGAACCTAATAGGAGTACGATGGAATATTTATACTCATGACATGACCAGCCCACCGGAGTCTGGCGAGTTAAGTGGCTCCTCCATTGTTCATGCGGGTTCAGAAATTGAGCGGATGTACAGTCTCTACAAAAGTTCTGATAAACGATGACTCATAACATTGGTTGAATCAAAAGTAGATAAAAAGGTTTATCTTGTACAAAAGTCCAGCACTTCTTTTATGGTAACCATTTGTAGGATTAGTAGGGTGAAATGCTTTTAACATTTGGAACAAAGGCGGACGGTCGAAGTGGGGTCCTGGAGCTGGAGTAAATTCCAGTATTGGAACTCACATGTACCGATTAGGCAGCCTCCTCGTGAAGACCTATGGAAAGGTTTCTTGCTAGGAAACGGCCAATGCCTAAAGGTTTGCAGCGAACCTGGGTGCGAAGATTCTAAATGAAGTAACTCGGACTGGATTATCGGCAATGAAACGGAAACGATTTAAGGGCATGAGAATTACTTCGAAAGCTGGTAGTTGAGCTGGTGAAAGACAAGCTAGGAACCGCGTCTGTTCAGGAATCGGGTTCAGGAACAAACCAGTATGGGACGATCTGATAATAGGTTTTAAATGCGTTTTTGAAATGAATGTGGAAAGCAGTGTAGAATTTTGTTTATTTGACAAAAGATTTGTTTGTCTTTTTTGATCGTTTTGTTTTTCTTTTAATGGGAACTTCGAAACGGAACAACGTTACAGAGAACACAAGGTTCATTTTAATTTGTTTTTAAGAACCCAAATAAAATCCAGTCCACGTGTTCCATGACCGTTGGGATTGGGAACCACTTCAAGAGGCCCAAGCTAATATGTCCCTACACATGATTTAGGACAAATTATAAATTCGATCCGCACATTTTACAGCCACCTCTATTTGAAAAACATCAAGCTCATTTTTGGACACCGGCCAGCGCGCCTGCGGCCCACTGTGCCGCAGGCGGAAAGAAAACTTTTCTCACAGTATCCATGTATTTCAATATTTGTCGTTTGTGGCACGCGGCCCAAAGTTTCGGCAGCATTCTTGAGACGACTTTAAAACATCCGTATCATCCCCCGCTGGGCGGCTGAGGCGGCCAGGGGGTGCAGGCCGGCGGGGGGGTGGGGTAGGCAGGAATCGGCCCGGCACCCCGGTGGAAGGTGTCGGAGCGCGTTAAGCTCGGCCCGGCCTGTGTGGGTGTGGCTGTGTGGGTGCGTCCCAAGTTGTCAA
>NW_026684556.1:0-6555 GCF_943735745.2 Anopheles bellator | reverse complement strand
CCAGCACCGCGTGTTCCGCTCCCGTGTACGTGCGCGTGTCCGTGTGCGCGACGTACTCCCGTGACTATCCGGGCCCCACGCGCACAATCCCCTAGCCAGCTCCCGTGCCTGTGTGTGTGCCGCGCGTGTGCCTCAGTTCGTCTTCTCCACAACGCGTGTTCCGTGTACGTGCGCGTATCCGTGTGTTCGACGAGAACTTCCGCACTTCGCTCCCGTGTGTACGTGCGCGCGATATGCCGACTACGAAGCTGCCATCGGGCGATGAGTCGCCGGCACCGTGCACCGACAGTGACGTCGGTCGGCTGCCGAAAGCCGAATCGTCGCGCGCCACCAGCGGAGCCGAACTCGGTCGGCCATCTGCAGCAAACGAAGCGGCCAGGCAAGTAGCCGCGCTGGAGGAAGCCATGCGGGCCCTCAGCGTTGACGCGAAGGCCGGCACCATGGAGGACGACATGGTGCCGGTAAAATTGGAAATGCTGGAAGGCTTCTACCGCGAGGGGTGCGCCGCCCTCTCGCGGATAGAAGCGAAATCGGGAACCTCGCAACGGCGAGGCCCGTTCAGCGACGCATACGCCACCGCACGGGTGGCGTAGGGCCGCCTGCGCAAGGTGGAAGGGGCGTCCATCTCCGTGATGGACACCACCATTGCCGCAGCCACTCCCCGGCAGGAGCATCTGCCGAGGATTGACTTGCCAAAGTTTGGAGGCGAACCCTCCGAGTGGCCTGCCTTTGCCTCTCGGTTCGAGAAGCGGCTGAGCGGATGGCCGGAGGACGCGACTCGTTACGCGTACCTCCTACAATGCTTTGACGGCTTCGCCCCTGCGCGACAGAGCGCCGAGGCCTTTGAAAGTGTGGGCATGCCGTTCGCCGACGCGTGGGCACGGCTCCAGGAGCGTTTCTACAAGAAACGCGTGGCGTTCCTGGGGCACTGTCGTGCCATCCTCGAAGCGCCACGGCTATCGAGTGCGTCCCCGAACGGGCTTATGCGCCTGATAGATACGGTGGAGACGGCCATCACGTCGGCCAGACGGAT
The DNA here is from genome assembly GCF_943735745.2 of Anopheles bellator. Classification (NCBI taxonomy): domain Eukaryota; kingdom Metazoa; phylum Arthropoda; class Insecta; order Diptera; family Culicidae; genus Anopheles; species Anopheles bellator. Next base: position 5,522 of record NW_026684556.1, on the reverse strand, counting down.
CGCTGGCGCGACCGATAAGGCGGCATCGCCGATCGAGGACGGGCTGATCGTGAGCATCGTGCTCTCTAAGTTGGACGAGGACAGCCTGTCCAGAGTCGCCCGCCGGGCCGACCAGCAAGCTATTCCTACGTGGAAAGAGCTTCGCGAAGAGCTGGACAAGATGGCGAACCAGCTCTATTACGAGCCACGTCGAGCGCGCGAGTCGGGCTCCCGTGCCACCGGCCCCAAGACGACCCACACTCCTGCCACGCCGCGGAAAACAGCCTTCGTGGCTGTTACTCCCAGCGCGCCGCCCAAGACCCCGGCCAAGCCCGCGCCGTCACCAGCTCCACGCGGGAGCGGGGACGCCAAGGCGCGGCGAATGTGCTACGCTTGTGACCGCACGGGTCACGAGAGCAACTTGTGTCCGGAGTTGCGAGCGCGCTCCGCTCTGGAGTGCGTGACGTTCATAATGGAGAGGGGCAAATGCGTCAACTGCTTCTCCCGTGCACACAAGGCAGCGGACTGCCCCTCGGAGAAAAGGTGCCAGCACTGCCAAGCGAAGCACCACACGATCTTGTGCAGCTCGGCAGTGTACCTCGAAGGAGGGAAGTGACTCTCCCGTGCTCGTCGGCGTGCTGTCAGTTGCCCCGCGTCCCTCTACCGTGAGGACTCCAGTAGTGTTTGTCGCGTCAGCGTTCGCGGTGCGCCTATTCATAGTGAGAACTCTCGTGCTCTCACTCGTGCTGGCAGCAACCCCGCGCCTCTCTGCCGTGAGAACGCCCGTGTCATCTCCCGCGAGCACTCCCGTGAAGTCTCCCGTGTCGCCTCCCGCACCGCCCCCCGGGCACACTCCCATGAAGCCTCCCGTGCACCCTCCCGTGACGCCTCCCGTGAACGCTCCCGTGAACGCTCCCGTGCCAGCTACCGTGCATCCTGCGCCAGTGCGCTCCGCTCCAGTACCACCTGTTCCCGTACACCACAAAGCGCCGCTACCCTGTTAGCAACCGTGGTGGTGCAGGTGTTAGGCCCCAACGGAGGGTGGCATCGATTGCGATGCATACTGGATTCGGGCAGCCAAATCGACGCCATCACGAGCAACGCAGCAACGCGGCTGCGAATGCAGCTACACTCGTCTAAGCTGAAGCTGGACGGTGTATCTGGGCCACTTATGGTTACGCGGGAATGCGGCACAACCATAAGGAGCCTAAGTGGAAGTCGCAGCTACCCGGTGAAGTTCTTCGTGATCCCGGACCTGCCCAATCTTCCCCACCAGACGATCGCCCTGAGCAACATGGACGTGCCTTCGGAGTTGTCCTACGCTGACGACCGCTTCAACGTAGCCGGCCCAATTGACGCGATATTGGGAGCCGGTGTGTACTTCGCCTCGCTTGCCCCCGGCTTAAAGCGAAACGATCGAGGGCTTACCATCCAGGACTCCGTGTTCGGATGGTTAGTCGGCGGCATACTCCAGGCCGATGTGGCCGATGACGTGAGGTCCCATCAATGCGGAGTGGTCACGGTGGAAGACGACCTGAGGCTAAGCATCGAGAGGTTCTGGCAGGTGGAGGACGCGTCTCTGCCCCAAGCAGCGATTTCAACGGAAATCTCCTCACCGGACCTCGAGGCCTTCTTCAAAGAAACGACGTCGTTGGCACCGGACGGCCGATACGTCGTCCGAATTCCCCTACGGGGGGAGCTAGGGCAATTGGGCGACTCCTACCAGCATGGGGTTAGGCGCCTACTAGCCCTAGAGCGCAAGTTGGAGCGCCATTCTCAGACGTATGACGACTATCGGACATTCATGCGTGAGTACGTGGATCTCGGACACATGATGCCGATAACCCCGAACGACGCCGACCGGGTAATCTACGTGATACCCCACTCGTGCGTCATTAAGCCTGAGTCGTCGAGCACGAAACTACGTGTAGTGTTCGACGCCAGTGCTAAGTCGTCCACGGGGGTGTCGCTCAACGACCTGCAGGTCGTTGGGCCAGTCCTGCAGCCGGATCTGCTGCGCATCTGGCTCGACTTCCGGGTACATACGGTGGTGGCAACGGCCGACATCGCGAAGATGTATCGCCAGGTGTGGGTGTCTGACGAAGACACTTGGATGCAGTGTATCCTGTGGCGCGAGTGCAAGGACGACCCCATCCAGACGTATCGACTACGAACCGTAACGTACGGCGAGGCCGCGTCCTCGTACTTAGCCTGCAGAGCGCTGCTAGAGGCCGGGCACGAGGCGCGCGCTGGAAACCCGCAGGTCGCAGACGCAATCCAGCGAGGGTTCTACGTGGACAACCTGTCGCTGGGCGCCTCCACCCCCGACGAGCTACGTGCTCTGTGCTCGGGAGTGGAGCAGGCGCTACTTCGCCGCGGTATGCCGCTGCGGAAGTGGGCGTCCAACGATTCAGAGATACTGCGACACGTACCGCAGGATCATCGGGAGGCTCCTGTTAAGATCGGCGACCGCGAGGCAGTGCGCATGCTCGGACTGTCGTGGTGCCCAACTGATGACACGTTCCAGTTGGTCATACACGAGGACGTACTCCAGTTCGCCGAGCAATTAACGAAGCGCGGCCTCATCGCCAAAATATCCAAGCTGTATGATCCGGTCGGAATTCTGCAGCCGGTGATCATCACTGCGAAAGTGATGATGCAAGATCTCTGGCGAGAAGATCTTGCATGGGACGACTACGTGTCACCCGTAACGATCCAAGAGTGGAACAAGTTCACGTCACAACTTCCACTTTTGAGAAAGCTGCACATCCCACGAATGGCGTCGCCCAGCGGACCAACGACGCTGCGTGTCGACGGCTTCTGCGATGCATCCGTGAAGGCCTACGGCTGCGTGATCTACGTGACCTTCGAGGACGATCAGGGCCATCGGATAACGCGCCTGCTGTGTTCCAAGTCCAGGGTGGCCCCCCTCAAGGCAATGACGTTGCCACGACTAGAGCTGCAAGCGGCAGTTTTGCTAGCCGATCTCTACGTGAGAATCAACGACGTCTTCGGCTCCCGTGTCGACGAAACACATTGGTGGTCCGACTCGCAGGTAGCACTAACCTGGATCCGTTCGGACAACTCTCGGTGGGACGTCTTCGTGAAGAACCGAGTTGCCAAAGTCCAGACGGCTACCGCGACCACCGACTGGCATTACGTGCCTACCAAGCTCAACCCGGCCGATATCGTTTCCCGAGGGATCTCGGCAAGAAGGTTGATCCGTCCAGAAGTTATGACGTTCTGGCTGAACGGCCCATCATTCGTTCAAGCGGGATGCCACGGAATGCTTGAGCTAAGCCCTTCCACTGATCTCGCAGTGTTGGGTGCAGTGGCTCCGCAAGCTCCCGTGCTACTAGCCACTGTCGGGCCTGATTGCGACGACTTGATCGCGCAATACCCGCACCATTGTTCCTTGGGAAAGACGCGCCGTCACTTCGCATGGCTCGGACGTGCGGTCAACAATTTTAAGGCAAAATCGGCCTTGCTACGTGCAAAAGATCCTGGCCTTTCCGCGATATATGGCCCCATGACGCTCGCCGCCCAAGAAGTTGGGCTGCGATTCATCTTGCTACGGATGCAGACGACGGTCCATCCGAATGAAGTGCGCGAGATGCAACTGACGGGCCACATCACGCCAACGAGTCGCCTTCAGCACCTCAACCCGGTCTGCGTGAATGGGTTGATCCACGTACAAGGGCGGCTGCAGAATGCCGAACTTGCGGAAGAGGCTCGCCTACCCATCCTCGTCCCGAAGTCCCACCCCTTCTCACGGGTGATGATCCGGGACATCCACGAAAGGAACCACCACGCAGGCGTCGCCCTGGTGATAGCGGAATTCAGGACTCGCTACTGGATGCGTGACCTCAGACGAACAGTGGCGCGGGAGCTCTCGCGATGCGTCACGTGCGTCAAGGCTCGCCCTCGCCAATTCACGCAGCAAATGGGCCCTCTGCCGGTGCCTCGGGTGAACCCGTCGCCCCCGTTCACGCATACCGGCATCGACCTATGCGGGCCATTTGTTGCAGCATCTGGGATGAAGGGCAATCGCAACATCGATGTCTACGTGTGCATCTTTGTGTGCTTTGCCACCAAGGCTGTGCACCTTGAGGTGGTGGAAGACCAATCCACGCAAGCCTTCATCTCCGGCCTCATGCGCTTCGTGTCACTGCGTGGTAGGCCAAATGTTATTTACTGCGACAACGGTCGCAACTTCGTGGGTGCCGCTCGGGAACTGCACCGACTCCGTGACGTTTTCAACGATGCCCAGTTCCAGCACCACGTCGTCGAACTGGCCGCCGATGAGGGAATCTGCTTTTCCTTCATCCCTCCTCGCAGCCCCAACTTCGGTGGGTTGTGGGAGGCCAACATCAAGGTGGCTAAGCGACTGCTGAGGGCGGCCTCCCGTGGCTCGCGATTGAGGCTGATCGAGATGCAGACGTTCATGCACCAGATCTCAGCGATCCTTAATTCGCGGCCGCTCACAGCAATACGTACATCGCCCGAGGACGTCGAGGCCCTCACGCCGGCCCACTTCCTCATCGGGCGTTCTTCCTTCAACACCCCGGCCACGTTGAAGGACGACGAGACGGAGCCCCTCCACACACGGTGGAAGCGGGTTCAACGGATGGCCCAGCATTTCTGGACTCGTTGGCGGTCGGAGTACTTGGCGCAACTGCGATGCGCAGCCAAATGGACGCGGAAGATGCCCAACGCCGAGAAGGGACAGATCGTGCTCATCGGAGACGACAACCTTCCAGTGTCTCGGTGGCCGTTGGGCGTCATCACCCAAGTCCACCCGGGCCCGGACGGGGCCATTCGGGTGGCTGACGTGAAGACCGGCAGCAGGGTGTACCGGCGGAACGTCCGCTTGCTCGCCCCCCTGCCTGTAGCTGCCAACCCCAGCTCTCCAGACGACGACCCTCCACCAACGGGAATTTGGGATGGACGCCTCCGTCCCAAAGGGGGGAGGATGGTTTAGCACAAGCGTGTGCTAAATCTTCTGCAGGGGCCCACCGCGACTGACGTGACGTGTCAGGAGCGGTGGTAACGGCGTAACGGTCAGCCGCCAGACCGAACGTCATATCGGACACGCGGTGACCGGATATCGCCGGCCCCGAGGCCCGAGTGAGCGCCGAGCACCCTGCGTGGGTGACTCGGGCGCACCTTGGGTTACCAGCGATAGGGATCGTGCGATCAGCACGGGATCCCATCGCTCTCTTACCTCGTGGACCGCCTGACGAAATAGACGTAAGTAGACGCACTACAACCAAAGTTTTACGCAATAACCTTCTTCGTGAATTCCGTGCTCCGTGCACGTCCATGGTGACCCCGACGTGATATCGTATCGTGAGTTTCGTGATCACGTCTCGTGCTTCGTGCGAAAATCACTTCGTGAACTTCGTGAAATACGCGACCGCGTGCCCCCGTGACGCTTCGCACCACGTGTGCGCGTAAGACTCCCGTGACTATCCTAGCACCAGCACCGCGTGTTCCGCTCCCGTGTACGTGCGCGTGTCCGTGTGCGCGACGTACTCCCGTGA
>NW_026684555.1:3879-7057 GCF_943735745.2 Anopheles bellator | reverse complement strand
GATGATGATGATGGTCACTTCCGGTGGATTGGGTCCTGCCAACGCGCGCACACCGCCGAAGGCTAATGAAGACTGACCGTTGGACCGCGGCCGACCACAAGACCACCGGGGTCCGGGTCCCGGCCCGCCGAGGAGAGAGTGCGTCGAGGAGAGAGTGAGACACGGAACGTTGTAATGCCGGCCCCGACTGGATGCCGAAGCCTTCCCCAACGAACGATTGAAGGGCGCTCCAAAGGAGAAAGTTTTTGGGGGGCCCATCCAGTGTGTTCCGGTAAACTGTAGAGTGAGAGAGGGAGAGCGAGAGAAGACGAGACAACACACAGGCGGCCACGGTGGACACCATCGGGGACTCGGGGTGGCCCGATGACGCGCGAACCGCACGCTTTGGAGAAGTTCCAACTCCGTCGAGGGCCGCTTCCTCTCCGGGCACCGGGGGCTAAAGGTCATCCGAGAGGCGTGGATTGTGTGACGTCCGTTGGGATGGCAATCGGACGATCACAACAAAGCGGCCGTCAGGTGGGTACGTAATTCACCCGAACGGGCCCCAAGTCCTTAGAGACCCGGGTGTCTATCCGCCCATTTCGATTGCGGTTATTGGCGCACTTACGAAACACAGAAGGCCACCGAGGGATGTAGCTGGCCCTCCCAAATGGATACTCTCGTACAAGGCGCACGCCACAGGACACGACTCCGGAGAGCAACGCACACACCTGCACTCGGCACTTCCTGCGAATCGACTGACGGTTCCGACTTGATGCTCGTGGCGGGAAACCATCCTCGCCGTCGTCGTCGTCCTTTCTGCTGTCTTTCGTTCCTGATCCCCCCTTGGCGCGTGTCCTGCCGGCATGTCCTCGGCGAATGAGAGAGAGAGAGAGAGAGTTTACACATTCGCGATTTGCTCACTCGCTCGGGGGCCGCACGAAGTTGCTTCGGCTTCGTACCCATCGGGGGCTTCGCTTAGCGGCCAGGAATTCCGTTGCTTGCACACACGGCGCGTGGCACATTGTAACACGTTTGATAGTTTTCACGCACCGTCCGCACCGGCATCGGCACCGGATTTGCGCCCGATTTGCGTATCCTTCACCCAGCGCCTGGATTCCCCGTCACGGGGTGTATCTATTTTTTAAACCTTTTTATCCGTTGGGTCCTTTGCGGACTCCCAAAATCTCGGGGGTCGCAAACGTGGATGGCGACACGCACGCACCTTTCGTTTGGGAGTCCTCCTCGTCGGAGACGTGTGGGTTTTGGGTGCGCCCGGTAGGGCTACTCCTTTCAGTTGGTGGCCCGTTACCGGCTCGGTTAGTTTGGTGCGTTATGGTGTTTGGCAGCCTGTGTTACACGTGGTCCTGTAGCGTGACTCCTGAAGCTAACTCTGGATCTCCGCGTGTGATGAGGTTTGTTGAAAGGATGCATTCGTTTCGTAATGACTGACGGGCTCACGTTCACGCGGGACCACCGTCAGCGAGTGCGCTATCAATCGAAGTCGAATCCTTTCGCTTTCGCGGCTTCCGCCAAAGTATTGATTGGTTCGTGGTGTGTGGTGTAAAAATAAACCCCGTCTTATAAGTGTCTGGCGGCGGGGGATTCTTTACGTAACCCTTTTTTGGGGCTCCCCGTAGTACCAGGTGGCCAGCTATCCGGAAGTAGTTGTCGGTTTGTGTAGTTGTCTCAGGCCACAATTTGACAAAGAAATCACTTTATTGGGCCGCTGTATCCTACCGTCCGTGAGTCAGTGATGACCTAATTATATGCTATTTAACTGTGGTTGTGGTTTATTAACAAACTGAACATTGATTATAAAAAAATCTGATTTAAATCAATTATCGTTCTCTATTTTATGAATATTTAATTATTAAATAAAACGTCTACAAATATTGCTTAAAACGGTCTTTTTCATCATGACCAAATCATTTATCATGACCCTGACTCATTGTTCTTCGTTGCTCTCCATTTTGTAATTATTTTTATCCTATTCACAGACTAAACCTCCGAAGATTTCTTAGCACAGGTCGCTCTCAATAGTATTAACCATCAAGATTCCACTAATTGTTTGAACATAAACTATTATTATCATTTTGTTGAACAATCATAAGCATGATCTGTGAGGATTTGCCACGCGAAAAAAACCCCACAACCAGAAGCAGTGGGCTTGGCCCACCGGAAAAAAAGAAACCTAGACCAAATAAGTTCGAAGATTGAAGCGTCCATCTTTCGAGAACATCACTATGTGTGTTTCCGCTTTCGTCAGTCACGAGCACCCGTCCGGAAGTCACCGCTGTGCCACAAATCACATCACCCCGATCGCTGTGGCCAACCCGAACACACTGGCCGGGGCGACCTCTGATGGTTCCTGTCCGGGACTACTGCCTGTTGTGACTCGTCTCGCCACGCCGAATTCAGCGGACGACTAGCGCCTAATTCCAATTCAATTATTCCGGATAGATTGAAATTTCGCAATTCATTTCACCCGGCCCGGGCCCCGAGTCACCCGGGGGGGTGACACGCTGCAAAGATCTCTGCTGGTGGCGGCTCGGTTCCAAACGGGCTCTCGCACCGGCTGTTGGGGCTAGGTATGCAAAGGCAGCGATTTTGAGATGCTTCATTTTCTTCTACTGTCTTTCTACCCCTACTTGGCCCGCTGTCTCTGCTAAGTCTTTCGGTGCCACACGGTGTGCCACCCGGAAACCCGGAACCGGGAAGGTAAACTGCAGAATGGGCTCATGCTGCTGGTTCGGCCGGCTCCCCATGGATGGAGCAAAGCGGTATGAATAATTCTCGTTATTTTTTCACACTCCGCGCCGGCACGGCCACACGGCCCAATTGGATCCGGCGAACGGAGATACCATAAGGACGCGCTTCGGATCACCGTGCAATGGTGCACCGAGTGGGTTTTGGTTGGTTTTTTTTCTTTTCGTCCGTGCAGGGAGCCTAGATGTTAATGCTAGCGATAATGCGGTTTGGATTATGTTGTTTCGAGTTTTCATTTTCTCATTTGCCTGGCTCCGGGCGAGAGATAGTGTGTACCTATAATGACAATCCCATTAACCTGTCCATAATCGGTGAGAGTTGTTGAAATTTTAAACCGATTTGCCCCTTCTTTGCTTGTTTTGTACATAACCCGCGTACGTTGCACTAGTTTTGGTATTCGTTTGTTTGGTTACTAATTTTGTACTCACCA
>NW_026684555.1:0-3379 GCF_943735745.2 Anopheles bellator | reverse complement strand
ACTAGTTTTGGTATTCGTTTGTTTGGTTACTAATTTTGTACTCACCAAGTTCTAGTGGTTTGCGTTGCGAGCGGAAGTTCGCAGTTGCCATCCAGTTTTCCCACTGTTTCATTTATTTGTCAAACCCTTTATTCTGTGTCGTTATAGGTTCTGTGTGCAAATGTTTTACCAAAACAGTGCAACAATATGTTACTGTCACACGATTACAACAGCAGGGTAAGCGTTCATTTGGTTTGTATGTTATTTTCGAAGCGTTTGTTTCATTTAGCACTCCTCAGGTTTAGTTCTCTAGTGCTCTACATCGTAGTTCTTAGATTGCTTGCCCGCAAAATCGTTGACATACAGCGATTTCTGTGAATTTAAATTTCCGCGCTGCTCCTAGACCTGATCATTGTTCGACAGCTTTGCAATGGCGAAAGTGTTTGCGGAATCAGAATTTACGCAACCCGGTGGTGGCCACCTCAAAAACATGAACGTAGTCACACTTTCGCCATTACACGCGAGAGAGGTACACTTTTCTTTGGCCAACCCCACCGACCACCGCCTGGTTCATTCGAAACAAATTTAATTACACACGGGGGGCCTTTGTGAGTCGACGACGACGACGACGTCATCGGCATCACTTTCGCTTGCGAGCGGAGGCCACTCTAGCGTCCGACTGGCGGAACACTTAGAGACGGAAGCAGCAAAAAACGGGGAAGTTTGGTCTCTTCCATTAAACCGGGCAAAAAAATCGTCAGTGAGAAAGTTAAGATGCTGTCGGTACAGCAGCATCATCTTGGTCAGTTTCGCAAGTATCCATGATGATGGGAGGCTATAATATTTCTTGTATTCTCATGTTTCGGGTGTTAAAAGTATGTACCACTTGTGGGCGCTAGATTAGGGGTAACACGACCGGGCACCACTCTAAGTCGATGATCACCTACACGGGAGATTAAACGTTTTACATTTTAGTCCATTTTGAACCACAGGTCGCTGGATTGCGAGGAATCTTGCACATTGAATACAATTTTTGTTTGATTTAAAGAAAAGAGAAGCGTAGCAAGCACCTAATTTGTACATTCTTAAAAATTGTTCCGGGCCACTAAGACACTACACACATTCTATTGACAACTGATTCTGACAAATAATTACACAGCCTTCTTATGTCTTACCGTTGACACTCGACCCTCACAGAGTTTGCGTTTGCCACGCCGACTCCACGCTCACAGTGTACTGTGAGATAAATAGGGTTAGAGTAGGTAGTATTCGTGTTAGATCAGAAATTAAGTAGGAATAAGAAATTTGTATAATAAAAAAGACACTCACGATTTGATATCACTGAAGTCAGCACGTGTTTCGAGTTCGATCGCATAATTTGCGCAGCCGTGCGGTAAAAGTACATTCTGTAGAGTAAACAGTGGAAAATTTGTTCACCGAAAAGAACAAATAAAGTGAGTACGTAAATAAGCATCCGATGCTAAAGGTTTTTTATGTTTTTATAACCACATCAGAAAGGCCTTGAACCTGCCACACACGACCGCACGGTAAGGTAAGAGCTTAATTTTTCTCTCGAACCTTGCCCAAGCAAATTAAGAGCACTATCAGATAGACTGTTAAGGAAAGATGCTGGCACACTATTAGATAGGTGTATTTTCAACAGCTGTTAGATAGAGCGAAAAAGTTAACCAATACATTTTAGTGCGAACGTGTGATAGTTCAGAAGCCGTCAGAACTTTAGTGCTCAAAAATCTTTTTGTAACCCTTTGATGTCACGGGTGCCTAAAGAAAAAAGCGCTCTGAAAAAAGCACGAGATTTTGTGAGCGTAGTTAAAAATAGTAATTTCCGATCATCAGATTCCAGAGAGAGTATCGATTCAATCGAATCAGGCGACCTTGCTCACATCCCCATCCCAAATTCACCTGAATTGGAAAGTCTTTCCTTGAAAGAAAGAAGCGAAATGGACCAAATAAGTGGCCAACTACAAATAATGATGGACATGACCTACGAATTAAAGAACAAGCAACAACAGCATGACACATTATTTGAAACTTTTCAATCACGTTTGGATAATGTTACGGATGGAATACCTGCGTCATCCGCAGAACCAAGCGTACCAACACAAGCACCATCGAGAGCCACCTTCGAACGGCTGTTCATACCCATCCCCGACCCGATTAAAATGTTGCACGTGTTCGACGGCAGCATAAAAAACTCAACACTTGGCTTGCAACCGCCGAGGAGACGTTGAACGTTACACCGCTGCAATGCAAAATGTATGTCACTACCGTGACAAATAAAATCCAGGGGAAAGTTAAGGACATAATTTGCTCTTGGCGATCGCCAAGAATTATCAACCTACAAGTGTCAACTCTGGCAGTGTAGAATGACCGAGGGTATGAGTATTTCAAAATACTACAATAAGTCCAAGGCGATTATACAAAATATTAAAACCTTGGCTAAACAAAATGAGAAGTACAAGAACAACTGGGAAGTAATAAATGATTTCATCGAAGAGGATGCCTTAGCAGCATTCATCTCGGGACTGAGCGGACCATATTTCGGCCACGCGCATGCCGCAAGACCAAAAGATGTAGAAGACGCTTATGCCGCTTAGACATAGAAGGGATAGGGATTGACAGTGAATCGGAGAGCAATAAATAATCACGAATCAGTAACTAACGACAAAGATGGAACGCAAGAAGATTCCCAATCAGATGACGACGACTTAGACTTAAATTTTCACTCTGCTACTGTAAATCAACTTGAATTATATTTACCTTATTTGAAATTGAACGCCCCAAAACAAAACTTCAATTGAAAATCTTGATAGACACCGGAGCTAACAAAAACATAATTGCAAAAGGTATTCTAGAAAGAAACATTTCAGTATTTGGGGAAAAAAATTTCAAGAATGTCTGTAGCACGAATAATGTAACGAAAAAAGGAAAACTGACCTATTTAAATGGAAATTTCAAACCTCTTTCGTTTTATGTTTTAAAATTACATACTTATTTTGAAGGGTTAATAGAATCTGAAACACTTCCAAAGCTAAAAGCACATATCAACTACGAAATGGGGACAATATTAATCGTTAACATTGTGGTTCCGTACGACAAATACTTTCGCGCAAATAAATTATACTCGCATAACTTGCTAATAGAAACAACAATCAATGGTGACTGGTTGGTCCCAACATTCCAAAACTGTGTAAAGATGTTGTTAAAGAACCAGGGTTATACAAAAACGGCTGAATATTTTCCGATGCTTGAACTCTTATTAGCTTATTTGCTTTAACTGCTTTATATTCATAAATGCCGTATGAGCAATTTCAAAATTACCTACTTAAATAGATGAACTAAGAAGTTGGATGAACTAAGAAGTGTTGCAAGAACAGTT
>NW_026684554.1:4549-7095 GCF_943735745.2 Anopheles bellator | reverse complement strand
TATTCATCATACTCAATAATCAGTAAGCACGATGCTGATTGACAATTGTTTTAATTCCGAAATTTTGCTTTGGGCGGAACGAAGCTTACGCAATCGGATAGTACCTCATAAACGTTATAAAGCCTGTAACACTTCGAATCCGGTTGAATTGTCAATTGTAGAACAGCGCCCCTAGTGGCCGGATTTGAAATGTTTTGACAGCTATGTCTGCGGTAAACATTCAACTTTCAGTGCTGAAAGTTTCATTTTGATAAGTGGAGTTGTTAGAAAGTTATGCTTAATGGAACTCGAAAGGAGAAAAAAAATTCTGCACACTCACCTTGAAAACCCCACGTGGTTCGGTTGCAAGATTGCAAAAACACTGAAATTTGCCAAATCAACTGTGAATGATGTGCTGAAACGTTTCCGAGAACGTATGACCGTCACCCGGAAGAAGCAGAGTAATCTTCGTAGTGGGACTTATGATCGGCAGCTGCACTGGAAGGTATTGAGGACAATCAAGGCAAACCCGGGACTTTCATATCGGGATATCGCCAAAAAATATGGTACTAACCAAACTACTGTCCGGAGGATCTGTCTACGAGGAGGCTACTGCTCTTTCCGTGCCAGTAAGCAACCCAACAGGACCCTTAAGCAAAACCTGGTGGCCAAAACACGCGCTCGAAAGCTGTACGAGAAGGTTCTGACGAGGTATAAAGGATGCTTGCTTATGGACGACGAAACATACGTGAAGATGGATTTTGGCCAGTTACCCGGTAGGAAATTTTATCTCGCCACAGCACGGGGTGATGTCCCTGCTAAATTCAAGTTTGTTTTCGCTGATAAATTTGCACGGAAACTTATGATCTGGCAAGGAATTTGCAGCTGTGGGCGGAACAAGACGTCGAACTCTACCGGAGACGTTCATCACGAACAAGACGATGAACTCTACCGTATACAAGCGAGACTGCCTCGAAAAGCGAGTTCTACCGTTCATTAAGTCACACAAAGGTCCTGTTAAGTTTTGGCCGGATTTGGCAAGCTGTCACTACAGCCAACAGGTGATTCAGTGGTACCGTGACAACAAGGTGGATTTCATCCCAAAAAGGAGCAACCCACCAAATTGTCCACAATTCCGCCCAATCGAAAACTACAGGGCAACAATGAAAAGGAAAATGAAGAAGAGTGGTAAGGTGATGCGGAATGGTGCACAAATGGCCAGAAACTGGAATAAACTAGCCGCTGAGGTGGACCAAGTGTGTGTGCGGTAAATGATGGCGCGAATTCCGAAGAAAGTTCGAGATTTCATCAGACAACCGACGGAATAATTTTCCCATATTTTTCTCTTAAAGTGCAATAAAATACCTTCATTTTGATTACTTCACATGTTTTCTAAGTTAAACCAACTCCGAGATAGACCTAAATCATGTCCCCCGGATTCGAAGTGTTACAGGCTTTATTCCAACAAATACACTAACAGCTCCGACTTGTTTACATTCGTGACCATTTTAGCTTTGAAGTCAAAAGTTTAATAAAAAAAATTATGAACCTGAAAAGTAACAACCCGATGCGTTTGGTTAAACGTTACAAAGAAGACTGATTTTATTGATCCTAATTTCTATCTCACAACCCACGTTCTTCCGTTACCGTTACCATCCTCATTGCATATGGTATTTTGCCACTCTTTTCCATAACTGCTTATCCAAAATATAAGAATCGACAAAACGACACCCGTTCTTGAAGACCATAGTGGTTTGTACTTTGTTCGGGGTTTTCATACAATTAAACTATTGCAAGGCTGTTTCATACTAATTGCTGTCTATCATGCATTGTATGACCAGCCTGAACCTAACCCTATCTAAACACTATGCTGCACTCATAAAATGCATTTGCTCTTTTCCTGTTGTATTATTAGGCAGTTCGGAAATTTCACATATTTCTAATTAATTCAAGCAATGTTTCTTTTTTTCTAGTTCCTACGTGTGTTTTCCTTGTACTGTTCTCGATTTAGATGGCCTTTGAAAGTTGTGATTTTATCTTGTGTGACAAGAACTGGGAAAACTGTTCTTTTGCCTTGTTTTTAATTCCTTGAGCCTTTATGTACACAATATCGTCGGTGTAAAATGTCGGTGTCGGATCCACCAAACACAAATTGAAGTTGTGTCCCAGCCGTGCGAAGATACGGCCGACACTGGTGCTCTTCCCTGGGAACGTGGGAACAATTATTTGCTCATACAGCAGTTTGAAGTCTGAGAACAATTATTTTCTCATCCTTGTCTTGACCGCTATGGGTTTGGTTGCATGTGCGATGCACGTGTCACACCATCCCCCTAAGGAAAAGCTGTCTGAAGGACAGGATACTATTTGAGAAAGAATGCCTAATGTGATTTCAAGTACCTCTCACAATTCTGTTTCTTTCTTATATTAAGGTTAACTATAATTTTGATTTTTGATTTTTGTATAACTGTAGTTTTCAATGAATCCCTGAATTCCCTTCCCCTAACGGACAGGTGAATTTTGTTATTAGGTGTATGCGTTGAAATTTATCGTTTACATATAGGGGGCGC
>NW_026684554.1:0-4049 GCF_943735745.2 Anopheles bellator | reverse complement strand
GTAACGGAATGGATGGTGTTGTTGTAAATAGAACAAGCAACTCTGAATACTTCTTTCTCTGTTAAATCCATATGTGATGGCTTAATACATCGAAAAATTTCGGCGAGCGTCGAATGAAATCTCTCGACCGTACCATTGCTTGTGCTATGGTTGGGAGGGATAAAGAATGTTTTTATGTTTAAGCTTTCCAAAAGTGATCTAATTTCAATGGACTTAAATGTTGGTTCGTTATCGGCAATAATTAAGTTTGGGGATCCATAGATAGAGAAAAACTTCCCCAGTCCTTTTCTTACGTCTTGGATATTTCTGGATTTAATAGGAATTATTGTTCCGAATCTGGAGAATTTATCTACAAATGATAGGAACAAATTGGGTTGTTTAATAAAAATGTCTAAATGAACTATATCCAGAGGTTGTTTTGCATGGGGGGTAAGACCCAATTTGATTTTATATGGATGGCGATCATATTTGTTTTGATTACAGATGCGGCATAGCTTTATGAACTGTTTTATTTTTTTATTCATTTTGGGAAAAAAATAATTGTTTGAGATACGCTTATTGTTTTCCCAAATGCCGCGGTGTCCAATTTCGTGGGTTTTTTCAATTACTTGGTTTTGTTCTTCTGCTGTCTGCAGATCTATTACTTTCTTTTGTGTAAGGAAAACTTTGAATGTTTTCCCTCCACTGAAATATTTTTTGTAAGTGTTTTGAACTACCCCCATTAAATTTTCAGGACATAAAATACAATTCGATCTCTTGACATCTATAAATTCTTTAAACATGCTTATGAGATACGTTTCATCAAATGTCGGTTTTATAATCGTTCGCCTGAAAATTCGTGGGAATATTTCTTCACATTTTTCTTCTTCATTGGGGCCTATATTCAGTTCGATTTGATTACTAAAAGCGTTTAATGGTAATTCGGTGCACGAGATGAATACAGAATCGTCAGTGTCTGCGGAATGCGCTGTTGCTCCTGTGGATGACGAAGAATCTTCTTCCGCGCTATTTGCATTCAAATTTTGTCTTATTCTTGAAAGACTGTCTGCAACAACATTTTGTTTTCCAGGTCTGTATTTAATCTCGTAGTTGAATTCCTCTAAATAGAGGCGCCAATGAATAAGCCTGGTGTTAGTGTCTTTGAGGTTAAGGCTGTGCGTTAGGGGTTTATGATCAGTGTATAAAGTGAATTTTCTACCATAAAGGTATGGGCGACAATATTTACAAGCCCACACAATAGCAAGTAATTCTTTTTCTATTGCGGAGTAATTTTCTTCGGACTTATTCAAAGTTCTGGAAGCAAATGCGACGGGTTTATCGCTGCCTATTTTTCCCTGCGATAGCACAGCTCCGATTGCATAGTTTGAGGCATCAGTTGTCAAAATAAATGGTTGCTCCAAGTCCGGGTACTGGAGAACAGTACTTGATGTAAGAATGTTCCGGCATCGTTCGAAAGCCTTTATAAACTCTTTACTATGTTCGATTTTTTCTCCTTTCCTTAACGATTGAGTCAATGGTTTTGATATTTTAGCAAAATCTTTGATGAACTTGCGATAGTAGCCTAAGGTTCCAAGGAACCCTCGTAACTCTTTGTCATTTTTCGGTAAAGGCCATTGTTTGATTACTTCTATTTTGGATGGGTTAGGCTTAACTCCTTCGCATGTCACAATATGACCTAGAAATGCTACTTCTTTATGAAGAAATTCGCTCTTATTTACTTGTAATTTCATGTTATGCTTTCTAAGTGAAGAAAAAATTTTCGCTAAATTATCGAGGTGTTCTTTTAAACTCGTGGAAAACACTATAATATCATCCATGTAGACCAAGCATCGGTGTCCTATGTGTTCCCTTAATACGTTGTCCATAACGCGTTGGAATGTCGATGGAGCGTTTTTAAGCCCAAATGGCATTCTTAGAAATTCATAGTGGCCATTTTGTACGTTGAATGCAGTTTTCTCTATATCATCCCTATCCATTTCGATTTGATGAAATCCAGATGCAAGGTCAAGTGTGGAAAAGTACATGCAACGGCCAAGTTTATCTAGGATATCGGTTATGTTAGGGATAGGATATCGATCATCAATTGTCTTATCGTTCACTTTTCTGTAGTCTACGACAAGGCGCCATTTTTTTGTTCCGGATGCATCATTTTTCTTAGGAACTATTCAGATGGGGGAAGTCCAGGGGCTACTCGAATGTTTGATGATTCCTTGGTCTAGCATTTTTGAGATTTGATTTTGCACCTCTTCCCTATGGCAGAAGGGATAACGATAAGATTTTGTATGAACTGGAATATCATCTTTAGTATTAATTTTGTGCTTGATGGCGTTCGTGAATGTCAGTGGCTCATCTTCGTTATAAAAAATGTCAGTATATTCTCCGCACAGCTTCATCAAACCTAGCCTTTCTTCGTAGTTTAAATGGTCTATTCGAAGTTGGCTCAGACATTTTGTCTTATTATTGTTAGTCGAGCATTTCACTGAAGGGTTATAAACTTCCATTTTCAATGGTGTTTGTGCAATCAATGTAGATTGTTCATCCATGATATTTGCTATGTCTGGATGATCAGGGTATTTTCTATGCATTTTAATTGTTGGGCCGTTGTTTATTTGAAGTTCGTTTTCGTATGTCAGAATCCTTGCTTTTACCGATCTTAGGGTTTCGAACCCGATTAAGCCGTCAAAAAGTTCATTAAATTCGAAAACGTAGAAAACATGCGGTTTTATATTACTTGCGGTTGGGAAAGGGTTTAGTTCTACGAATGTATCGATTTTGTAGCGTCCGCTTAAGTTTGTAATGTTAATTGGCTTTGTATAATGGCATTGGGTTATGTGCTTTGGGCTAATATAATTTTTATTTGCACCGGTATCAATCAAAAAGTTCAAAACGCCGTTCGGTGTGTTCAATTTTATGTAAGGCAGGAAATTATTTAACGATTTGTGTGTGATGTTTGAACCGTTTGAAAATTTACATCACCACACATTTCGCTGCAGATTTCGTCAAATTGTACCGGATCTTGTTCGCCGCACTGTTCGTCGGTCGAATTACTTTGATTATTGCCACCTATATTACAATTTGGCCTGTGCGATCTTGCTGAGCTATCTATCTCCATTGGTATTGGTTTTGATAGCAAACTTGATGAGGCAGGTGGATTTATCGAATATCGGCTCGGGATTTTTTTTTTGTGTGAGTCGGTTTCGGGTTGACCTGTTCATTCATTGTCCTCAAATTCCTTTCGGTTATGGCGGCGTCGAAGGCCTCTTCCAATGACCTCGGCCGCCGAGCACGAATATAGCCACCGATCGGCTCTTTAAGTCCCGTTAAAAAAATTTCTAACGCCATGTCCTTGTATAGTATTATTCTATCGGCCTTTACTGCACTGTCCGATATTTTTAGTTTCACTTGGTTGTTTAAAATTGAAATGTGATTTTGGATTCTGTCATGGAACGCTTCAATCGATCCGGACTGTCGTAAGAGGAATAGTTCTTTAATTAAAGTCACAGTGTCTCGCTTATCACTGAAGCACTCCACTAGCCTTGCTTTTATCTCCCTCCAATCCGTCCCGGTCCCTACTGCTTCTAGCTTTTCGTCCGCCTTCCCTATGATCTTGGCCCGTACGGCCTGCATCCACACCTGCTGGAAGGTTGTTCCCTCCATTGCTTGTACAAACGGGAGGACACTTTCTACGCTGATTATAAATGATTGCAACGTCATAGGATTGCCGTCGAACGTAGGCAGTTCACGGACTGCTTGGGGGATTTTTGTGGCTTTTAAAACCCTTTCTGCCCTAGCAAAAATTTGTTCAAAATTATCCTCGGCCGCTGCCGGGATTTCTAGGGAGATGTTTGCTTCCATACTTCACTATTACTTATTTTACGTTCTCACGTAGTTTTTTTTTTTCACGTTCTCACGCACCTAACTTTCTCTTACCGCGCAGTATTCGCCCGCGTGGGTCTTTTGACTCGAGATGAGTGGTGGTGGTACTGGTGTACCGACTGCGCCAATTATGAGCCTAAAAGTAACAACCCGATGTGTTTGGTTAAACGTTA
>NW_026684553.1:0-6598 GCF_943735745.2 Anopheles bellator | reverse complement strand
TCGAGACAGTCGAGACCCTGAAGGGACTTTTCCTTCGGGCGCTTCGCTAATTCCCGGCGGGGCTCCCCGAAACTTCCCACCTCCCTCTTCCTTGGCAGCGTTACGGCCACCTCTCCGGACGCTGTGTGCAACCTTCTTGTCGACCCAGCCAGCTCCTCTATTGGCCTCACCGCCGGAACTAGCTCATACTCCCCGTAATTCCTTCTCCATCGACGCAGTGCCCATCTGTGAGAACAGCTTCCTGGCTTATGGCTTATTTAGGCTTATGCCTAAGTGGTCTACAGTGACTAACCTCATGTCCCTCATACAACGCATCTACTCTGCTACTACCACTGGCTCACAGGTGGATGTGGTCTACACGGACTTAATGCGGCGTTGGACTGCATCTCACATAGTTTTCTGGTCGCTAAGCTACGGCAGATGGATCTGCGTGATCCTCTCCTCTCCTGGTTCAAATCACTCCTTACCGGACGATCCTTCTGCGTGAAGACCCCATCCTCCACCTCTCCCTCCTTCGCGACCCGTCTCAGCTAAGAGTCTGAAGATAACGGCGAAAGCATTCCTGGAATGCATTTGCGCATTGCTGACGAGCGCAGGTGGAATGAGGCAACAGTCTATGCGATCTTTGATGACGCAAAGCTCAGGTTCATAGAAATCCACCGCGGCCCACCTCAAGCACGTGTCCTTCCCGACCACTGACAGCGCGGATATATACCGCATTGCGGAGGTGCCGGAGTGCAAATTCGACCAGTGCTCTAGAGAGGGTAAAAAATGCCCGGCTAGAGATTCATTCCCCGGAGCAGTCTTCTGCCATACAGACTACTACATGGGTCAAGAGGAGTTGAGTTGGTGGCGTGTGTACGAAGTCACACGTTCATCATTAATCACCGTTACCCGGGGGCCACAGTATGAGAAACTTGGAAAAAATGTATGGCAGGCCAAGAAACTATGAATCTTTTGCTAGAGTTCCGTGAGTTACTTTGAGTTGCTTTTGAGCGCCTTATGTTTACGGGATATTTTCTCGTTTCGGGGGTATTTTTTTCAATTTGACAGTTTACGGCAAATTTCGGCAAATTTTTTTTGCTTTCCAAAAATATGACTAGAGTTTTTCGACAGCGGATCAAATTTTGACAAAAATGGCCATAGAAGGAGAAGGAAAGGAAACTGAAAAATCAAAGCATAAACAAATGAACTGTCATTTCACTCACTGGAGCTGACGGAATTTTTCGCACAAAAGCTTCTAGTGTGGACGCTAGCATATAAAAAAAACCTGTAGAGAAAACTCATACTGTGGTCGAGGCGTTAGGGATGTGCTCGTTGTTTGTGCGCTGTTTTCTCTTCGTGCTTATCTAACCGTATCGTCGCACGGTTGGGACACAACTTCTATTTGCGGTGTTAGAGGAATTATACTTTTGTGCTGCGATTGATCCCTTTTATTCTATTTTGGGGTTGATGATCAATTTCGAAACGAGAAAAAGTGTTCCCAGACCAATTCCTAGTGTTGCATTTTTCATTCGGCAATGGTTTCATGCATGTGCTAGTTTCTACTAATCCAAATAGTGATGCGAACCATCCCTTGGGCAAATTGTGGACAAGTACCGGCATGAATCAGTCCTTGAACAGGTTGCCAGCGCACTGCCAGCGCATACATAAACAATAGAATACAACAGATAGCAGCACTTTTGTTAGTAGGATTCCAAAAGTGTTGATAGTCATCCCTTGGGCAAATTGTGGACAAGTACCGGCATGAATCAGTCCTTGAACAGGTTGCCAGCGCACTGCCAGCGCATACATAAACAATAGAATACAACAGCTAGCAGCACTTTTGTTAGTAGAATTCCAAAAGTGTTGATAGTCATCCCTTGGGCAAATTGTGGACAAGTATCGGCATAAATCAGTCCTTGAACAGTCAGGCGCGGCCGAGAAACGTCAGGCGCTCGCCGAAACGCTTCGGAGCGCCTAGTAACAGCACGTCAACCGCACACCGGTTGAAAACGTTCTTCTTTCGCTCCGACTCTCGAGGAGACCAGACGTGCGTCCGTATACCACCGTGGAAAAAGGCAATAGCGGCCTTAAATAAAGAGATTGATTCACAACCGAACTCTAACCCCCCGCAATCGCTATAGACGCTTACTACGAATACCCCGCCACCAGGACTTATACCGCAGAGACGACCCGAACACGCTCAAGAGGTCAACGGACGTCGAGCTAAAAAAAACACAGTACTGGACACGTGGCCCACGTGACCCACTGACATGCCCCCCTATTACAGAACTCGCACGGCGGATTCGAGTGAACTTCTTGTACTCGTTTGTCGAACTCGATGGTCGGTATCACGGTTTTCGATTCGAGAAGCTTCGAGTGCTAAATGTGCTAAAATGTGCTAAAATGTGCTAAAAAGCGTAAATGTGAAAGCTTGTCAAGCTCTTCGAGTACGAACTGTCATTCTGGTGCATTTTTGTAAACATTGCATTCGTAAACAAAGAGCAGTTCAGTTGTGCGTGCGATTCTTGCCATTATATTAAATTCAAAGATCATTTCCGTGTATTACGTTTTCGATAGCGACAGTGATAGCGAAGAAATTGAAAATGTAACGATTCATCGCAAAATATTGCGATGTAAATCCGACCCACTGAATTTCTCATCAGCAGAGTAAGTGTGCACGAAATCGAAAATGATCAACCGATTTTTCTTTTATGTAATAATGTTGTTGCAGGTTTAAGAAAAATTTTCGAATCTCTAAGGAAATGTTTTTGACCATACTTTCCGAAATTGAAACGAAATTTCCGCCATCGAAGGGAGCAGGTCTGACGCCAAAAGAGAAATTGGCGGCTACATTACGATTTTTGGCTGAAGGCAGCTACCAACAAGGCGTCGGTCAAGATTGGAATGTGGCAATTGCCCAGTCGACGTTTTCAGTTATATTTCGCCAAACATTGAAAATATTGGAAGAAACACAGTGCCCAAAACGGATTAAGCTAGAAATGGATGACAGTGAACAACAAGAAGCACGGCTATATTTTTATGAGCAAAGTGGAATCCCGGGTATCGTAATGTGTGCAGACGGCACGCATGTTAAAATCATAGCGCCGAAGGATAACAGGGATCAGTACTACAATAGGAAAGGCTTTTACAGTTTAAATGTGTTGATGGTAAGTCCGATGTGAATGATTCCAATCATAGCTTTCTATAAAAGTGTTTCTTTTATATTTAAAGATTTGTGACCATAAAATGGCTATCCGATACGTCAACGCTGCGTACAGGGGAGCAAATCATGATGCTCATATATGGGCAGTCTCTGGCGTAGATAACTTTTTTGCCGAGAAATATCGAAGTGGAAATACAGTTTTTAATGTACTGGGTAAGTAACATTTTGCTTACAGCAGGTATCGCATTGCACGTTCAGAGAAACATTTTCAACATTCCATTTTTAAACTTTTAATTTTACTTACAGCTGATTCCGCGTATCCATCCAAACCATGGATTGTAACGCCGAATAGAAATACAACTGTAAATTCTCCGGAAGCCGTTTATAATAACCGCCATGCCAAGGCAAGAAATATTATCGAAAGAAGTTTTGGTTTGTTGAAGAACAGGTTTAGGTGTCTGCTAGGAGCGAGACAGCTCCATTATGATCCGGTTATCGCGGGAAGAATAACGAATGTGTGTTGCGCATTACACAATTTTTGTATTAGCGAAAATATAATGGATCAGTAGATCTCTCTTTTTTCTATTCATTTTCTTAATAATAAGTTATATCAATAAGTTAATAAATAATTTATCATTAAAAAAATCTGGTTGAGTATTATAATACAAACAGAGCTGCTCTTTCCGCAGCAAAAAGTTGACGGAAGCCGGATTGTCGAATACGACAATTCATTCGAGTTTGATAATGCCGTGACAAGTCGATCGTTCGACAAAACAGTTCATCCAGTTGAAAGCTCCGTTCATCCTTTCCGTACGGAAAGTCGATCGACTGCCGCGATAGCAAAATGAACTCGGATGAATGTTCGAGTACTCGATTCGAGTATCATAATAGGGGGGATGGTCAGTATCCGGGAGGAAGGGGGCCAAGAGATCTTGGTCTTCCCGAGGACCGCTGACTCACGATAACGTCACTAAACAAGACGTCCAGGAAATCCGCTCACGACTGCACAACGCCGCAGACCGGGGGAGTGAAGCCGCCAGAACGGTCCTGCAGGCGTAGCAAAGCAGCGACCGGTGACATAACAAATTTAAACTGACAAACTACTATGGGCTGCCACAAGGGTCCTGTGTTCGAGCTCCAAAGATTTGCTCCAACAGAACCGAGAAAATCGCAACCTTCAACTCTGGGAAGCTGATCAATGCTCTCCGCATGTAAAGGGATTATTACAAATGTTCAATGTTACCGCATTACGTATAGAAGACTATTTTTTATCACACTCGACAGAGGAAGAAGCCAGAATACTGCACCACTACGAGCTAACCACGGTACTCGATGAAAACAACTACGCATACTGGGACAAGCTCGTTCGACATCTCACATACTGGAAGAAGTTTGCGAGTTACCTAAGGAACAAGACGGCATTCGGAAAGAAAATATCAGTTGACGATGTGGAACGAGTACAAAAAAACAAGTTATATAGGAAGGCCCAATGGGAGTGCTTCCCGGGAGAAATGAAACGGCTCACAGCTAAAGACAACATCCACAAGTCAAGCATCATCAATTTCCTCCTCCCACACCTAGACGAGAACGGTTTACTACGCGCCCAGGGAAGGCAAGAAAACTTAAAGGAAGTGCCAGTCAGTGCCCAAAGGCCGATCATCCTCCTGCCCCAAAAGCACAGAATCACGAAGCTAATCGTACGACACCACCACAATAAGAACCTGCATCAAGCGGATAACGTAGTGATTGCAAGCATCCGGCAATACTTTTGGGTAATCAACCTCAGGGCAGTGTTAACCAATGTTAAGAAATGCTGTCAGCTGTGCCTACTCCGCAACGCGAAATCAGCTGCCCCGTTAATGGACCCCCTGCCGGAAGGAATGCCAGGCAACCCCTTACGCACCACCGTTCACACGCACACAGGAGTGGACTACTTCGGACCGCTCGAGGTACCGGTGAAACGATCCACGGGAAAAGGACCCAAGGAAAAACGATGGGGGGTAATTTTCACCTGTATGTCCACCAGAGCGGTGTACATAGACCTGGCGGAGAAGCTAATGCGGAGGCGGAGAGCGAGAGGGCTAAACAAACACAGACCGGATGTCTTTTGTGAGTCCCGGACCGGACCGGACCGGATGTGAGTCAGCCCGGGGGTGCCGGATCGGGCCGTTTATACCTGCCAAATTTCTGGGAACTGAGCAAAGAACAGTTTTCTGTGCGGCAAGGCAACATTGTTGCCTCCACAGTGCTTTGTGAAATCTTTTAAATGTGATTCCGAAATAACTTTGTGGGGGAGCATTAGTTACTACCTACTAACGGTAGGTGGTCCTAGTAAAGAGAAACATCGAACGAACTGTGAGCGTTTTCACTTTCGACTTGAGTTTACGCAGAGAGATATTGCGTACAAATTTTTTTATTACTCTCTTTTCGTAACACAAGCTGCTATGTGGGAAACACTAGGATACGTGAAAGGCATTATTGGGCCTGAGCAGTGCAGCAAAGCCACCAAGCAAAGTGCTGCAAAGAATGGAAGCTCTCCGGACAGAGAACTTCCCCTCCTTGCCCACCCTGGCCAAACAGCCAGCTAGGTGCGAGGAGTGGAGCCTGGTCACACGCAAGTGGCACCAGCAACAGGTGAAGCAGGCAAAGAAGAGCAAGCAGGCCTAAGAAAAGGCCAAGGTGCAAAGAGAGAAGAGGCGGCCGAAGAACGCGGCCATTCTAATACAAGGAGAAGCCAAGAAGATATGCGCGGTGTTGAAGGAGGCGCGTACAACGGACAAGGCCTTTGAAAAGGCAACGGCACCGCACGTGCGAATGATCAGAAACGCTCACCGCTCTGACGGTATTGTGGTTGAGCTAAACGACGAAGTCGAGGATGTGGCATTAGTGCGGGAACACATCCAAAATGCATGCGGACAGGTGGCGAGCGTCAAGGCGCTCACACCTATGCAAGAAATGGTGTGTGCTGGCATAGACATCACCTGCGACGCAGAAGAATTCCGCGAAGCTGCAAACGAGCAGCTCAGAACAAACCTCGCCGAGAACGAGGTTTACATGCGAGAAGCAAAGAACGGAGGAAAAGTGGCCTTCTTTAAGGTTCCACTAAACAGTGTTGAGGATTTGACAACGAAGAAAGTCAAAGTAGGCTGGACGTGCCTAGCAGTACAGCGGTCGAACCGTCAGCCGCGATGCCGCAGGTGCCTCGGAATGGGGCACATTGAGGCATCCTGCAAGGGGCCAGACCGCAAGGGCCTCTGCTTCAAGTGCGGAAACAAGCGGCATGAAGAGACGACGACGAAGTGCGAACGCACTTACTGCATCAAATGCGAGAAAGAGGGCCATATAATTGACTCCCTGCAGTGCAAGGCACAAGGACGAGCATGGAAGTAATCCATCTCAATCTCAACCATGGAAGAATAGCGCAGTGTGGTGGACACCGATAGGGATCGA
>NW_026684552.1:0-6606 GCF_943735745.2 Anopheles bellator | reverse complement strand
CGCCCCCTATATGTAAACGATAAATTTCAACGCATACACCTAATACATCTGTATTCTTAGCCGCTAAAATTGCTCGCTCACTCAACCATCCCTTATTTTTGTTGTTGGAAATTATGTTTGGGAATAATTTGTTGATAAGTTCGTCTTTCGATGAGACAAAGTTACAGAAATTCTGAGGAAATGAAATCAATCCGCTTGATTCGTCGACAGGTACTCGACCATTACCGATAGTCAGCAATTGCTCAGAGAAAGCTGCAGCAGATGTATCATTAAGCAATGCAACTCTCATGTTTGTTGTCAGTTGAAGTGTCTTCACATAGCGCCATAGGTTCGAATATTTGAGACAAGCGTATATTTGGTCGGCAGCCGTTGATCTTGGAATTACTGGTAGTGTTTGGCGGAAATCTCCAGACAGTAAAATCATTGCGCCTCCAAAACATCTCGAGTCATTGCGTAGATCTTTCAATGTTCGGTTAAGTGCTTCTAATGCACGTTTATGCGCCATTGTACATTCGTCCCAGATGATGATTTTCGCTTCTGATAATACTTTGGCCAATGCGGAGTTTTTTGAAATATACAATGTTGGTTCTTCAATAGTATGAAGATTTAACGCCAATTTAAATGTTGAATGAACCGTACGGCATCCCTCTAACATTGTGGCTGCTATTCCGGAAGAAGCAACCGCAATCGCAATGTGAGATCTCGCACGAACAGTGGCTAAAATGATTGAAATTAGGAACGTCTTACCAGTTCCACCAGGGGCATCTAGGAAATATAATCCACCATTTCCATCGTCAATTGCATGTCTTCATCAATGTATCGTAAACTTCCTTTTGTTGTGGATTCAACAGCGGTACATTCGTTTGAACGCTAAATCTAACTCGTGGTGATCATATTCACGTTCCCGTTGCAATTCTCTATTAAATTCGTTATTAATTTCACGGTTTGTCGCTGGCATCCCTAGCCTGTCTAATGAACTACCGCACATGAAGTAACACATGTCTTCGATCAAGAGTAAAGCTTTTTTATGTATCTCTTCATTCATCTCAAGATCGGGATTGCTGGAATTGACACGAATTTGATATAAAATATCTTCTGACATATTATCCTTGTATTTGTGCCACAGGTTAGTTGGTTTCGATGGAAAGCATGTCGAAATGATGATAGCAAATAATGTGCGTATCTGACTTGGAGATGCCGAGATAATGGCTTCCGCGATTGTCGTTTCCCAATGGGAATCGTTTTCTAGTAAATTGAGTTCTTCACATGCAGCTCGATATGATGGGAATATTGTTCCATTAACAGTGCGTAGTGACTTAAATGACGTTGGCCCACGCACATTTACCAGTAACAACCGCAAATAGAAGCAATCATCATTTTTTGGATGAACTGTATACATACGACCAAGAGCATCAGTAGAACGCACATCCGGATAACCAGGAACTGCATCGCCTTGCTTCCGTCGCTGAAATTTCTTCGATGCAGCATTCCACGTGTAATAACGTGGCATTTCCGAGTAAAGCAAAGTTCGTGCAAATGAATCCTCTCTGCAGATTGCAAAGAAACTGGTCAATGTTGTCGCTGGAGGAGTTTCAGAACGTTGAACAACATTCGAATCCGTGAAATAAACTCTTTGGCCGTTCTCCAGATGCACCGCCAAATGCACAACAGTAGGATGACGTTTGTGAATAGGGAATGCGAATATACGCCAAATCGCTTCATTGCAGTTCACATAACGACCAACTTGATAGCGCGTAATTTCATCGTAGGTATTCGGATTCGGATGTGGGTTCGGATTGGATTGCGCTTCGTCGGATTGGATGTTAAAAACCGCCATATCGCTTCCTTTCGTGACATATTTGCAAATGTACTTTATGGATTTTACTGAATTGCAATACTCAACGTTGCAGTGTGTCTTGAATGTTTTGGAAATAAGTGGCGAATATGGAACAATCCAACTGTTGTCGACAACGAAATCCATTCTGTTCATTTTTGTTGTGACAGTTCGACCGTTATCATCGGGTGATCGACGCCGATACAGTGGATAACCATCGTTTCCAGTGATGGTCTCCGCTGTTAATTGCCGGGGATATCGTTTGGAACACTTGCCGTTGACCATGCAAGGTGATTGGGGATTGATGGTGCCACACGGTCCATGAATCATATTTTTAATTACAATATCATGTAGGTCTGGATCTGCTTCGTGATCGGGAATCTCAGCACATATGATATCATCCACTTGGTCTGCTTGAATTTTTTCCGCTAACCAAATGAGAATGTGTGCGTGTGGTAGGCCTCGTTTTTGCCATTCGATAGAATACATCCAGCATCGCGTAACTCCGAAGACGCGTTCTTTAACAGTGAATTTTATCAGGCACTGCATTTTTTGGTTGAATACACGTGCTGTGATGTCATGTCGATCACTTGGTTTTTGTCCGGGAAGCAGCAATTCAACAATTTCTTTCCAATTCGGATTGCAGGTGAAAGTAATGAAGAGATCTGGCCGACCGTAATGACGAACATAGGTCATTGCGTCTTGTGCATATTCATGCATGTGGCGTGGGCTACCTATATACGTCGCCGGTAGAATGGTTAATCGACCAATATTAGCTGGATTACTTTCAGTAGCAATTGCATCACGTAAAGCTATGTACTCTTCAGAACGCAGTCTGGCTTGGTTCAACTTAAGATAAGTTAAACGTTCCGTTTCTATTTTGACGTACATGTCGACGCAATATTGCTGAAACAGTCGACGAAATCGCAGCAAATGATTGTCAGCATTTTTCCGGATCATCAAACGATACGCGTAATAATTCATGGAACTAACATTCTTTGTTATTTGTTCACCTGAAATTAAAACAGTAAATTTAGTATTTTGAATCGGTTGCCTGCAATTAGTCCAATTTTATCTATACAAACAACGTCTTATTTTTTCTGCAAATAAACAGTTTAATGTTGTTTTTTAAACCAAACAACAGTTTAAAATCAAACAATGTAAACTGTATATTATGTTGAACTATGATATTGATACTCGCCATTTGTTGGATTTATCATTTTGATATTAAAATAATATCCATCTTCTCCTTGCCAAAACATCAACGGGTACTGCAACGTGTCATATGAACGATGTGATTCAGATAATTGTTGGGGTTTCCCAGTATCGCGACGTGTAAGCACAATATCACGTCTTTCTGTGTTTTCACCGACAATCAGGACGGCAACTTCATCTATGGTTGGAGCGTTAAATGTGCGTTCGTGTGTTCCAGATGGTCGTTTATCTGCTCTAATCACGACTCTGTAGTTATCATTTGGCATGCGCTCCAATGCGCTCTTGAACAGCTTGACCAACGCATGATGTTCATGAAGTAGTTGCTGCAGATCTCGAAGAATTGCTCTTTTCATTGTTGCTGCATAAATCTGTTGGCGCCGATCAAGTTGTTCTTCCATATTGCCCATGAAATATATTTGTAAAAAATTATACTGTGCATTCGCTGTGTCTTCTAGTGGTAGCAGTGATCCAATTTGATGGTGAATCTGTCCTTGTATCTACGAAATCAAAAGCGAAATCAGTATTACTATCAGTGTAGAGCAGTCGGTAACGCTCGTCACTGTCAGCGCAGCTGCCCTGGGTTAGAATCCCGGGACCAGTTGTCACACAACCGGCCATGGTTTCGATTCCCGATACCGGCGTGCCAGAGGGAGTTGGCGCGGGACCAACAACCCCGTCCGTAAAAGCAAACCCTTACAGAAAGCATCAGAGATTAACATTGTCTCTGGTTCAGGCTAAGAGCGCTCAGCGTTTGTTGCCCAATAAGAAGAAGAAGAAACATAATACGTAGGAATAACTATAATAAGTTATTCTTCCACTATACTGTGTGTTAGTAAAAAAAAAAAAAAAAATACCTTGAATGTCGGATTAAATCCTCGTTCATTGATAATCTTTGCCCCAAATGACGTCATTTGGAAACAGCCATTGTAATTTCGAATGTTTTCCAGAAAATGACGTGATTCGGGAGTTTCGCCACGAAGCAATGATTCCATTGGTTCTGGTGGCGGAGTCAGTGAAGGCAATTTAACTTTTCCGCTGAGGCAGCACAATCCGGCCGTTTCTCCGGAAAATTTCAACGCATCACACTTATCACAATGAACGTTCATTGGCCCAATGCGAACGCTCTTATGCTCGCTGTACTTAGCGATGCAATTGTATCGAAACGCTGCCCGATACAAATCAGCTTCTTCTTCTGCAACAAAAACTGAGCGAATATTCAAATTGGCATCTTGTCGAAAATTATCTACTTGTGCGTTTCTATTTTTCGCTCGCCGATTTCTGTTTGCCAACCGAGTCCTTTCGCGAGCAATTTCTTTTTGTTATTCAGTCATTTCATTCGCAACACTTCGCATAGTTTTTGCATTACGGCTTTGTCGGGAAAGATTCGACCGTCTTGGTCGCGGCATTGTTAAGGAAATGTATGAGGCACTTGTTATTCACTGTCCGGTATATCACGATACTACGCTGTGTTCGCGGGTTACTTCAATACATTTTGACAGTTATAAAAACGACAGCTAAGTAACAATAAAAAATTTCCAAATGTTCGAGAATGTGCGAGAGAGACTGTCAAATCGTCAAAGTAATCGCACGAAAGAGACTCGCGAGAACATACGAAAGAGAGAGACTCGCTGTAAACTCGCTCAACCTTTGCTCGTAGTGACGCTCTCTGTCTGGCCTTTCTCGAGAAGGGAATGAAAACACGTGGTCGTGTGAGAGGGGTGGGGGGGCTTATTTTTGCTTGGGAGGAGGAGACGCTGCATTAGCGAGAAAGAGAGGCCAATAGTTATTTACTGTTGCGCGCTTTGTCTGCCGCGCTTGCTTGGGGTGAGGGAACGCTGCTTTAGCGAGAAAGAGAAGCCAACAATTGTTTGCTGTTACGCACTCTGTCTGTCTCGTTTCAGTACGAAGAAAAATCATTGTGCAGATTTATTGTGACACGGTCGGAATATAAAAAGTATCCTAAAGCCTTCCTTGGGTTCTAAGCTACCTCCACACCAATTTTCAGCCAGATCGGTTCAGTCGTTCTTGAGTTATAAATTGTGTGACGTTTAGGCGACTTTCTTTTATATATATAGACTAGCAGACCCGGCGAACTTTGTTCCGCCCCAAAGGCAATGGGCCCTGGTGATAGAGCAGTCAGTAATGCTCGTCGCTGTCACGCAGCTGTCCAGGGTTCAAATCCCAAGGTTGTTTGGCGTTGGGCCTGCTAGGGATGTTGGAAGTAAGGATCCAACGCGATGGTAAATTTGTCCTTGGACCTTAAAAGTTGGCATACATTTTTTTTGCACAACTTTGCCTTTCACGCCAAATGACGTCATTTGGAAGCACGAATTATATTTTCGAATGTTTTTTAGAAAACTCTTCGACTTCAGTGTTCGGCCTGCCAATAGTTCATTAAGTGGTTCGGGTGGTGGGTTCAAAGGCTGCAACTTCACTTTACCTCCCGCACAGCACATTCCTGGAGCTTCGTTTTTGTATTTCACGGCATTGCAATACTGGCACACTTGATCCATTTTCCGATATCTACCATACGATGATTTGCATATTCATATGTAGGATCATAAACAAAAGCAGCGCACTTCAAATTTTTCCGAGCGTTTCGCGCAGCCTGTGGCAATCGATCAGATTCGCGTCTCACTTCTCGCTGCGAGACAGTCTCGGTGGAGCTTCCAATCGTATGCCGTTCTTGGTCTGTACGCAATCCTGCTTCCCTTTACTCACGTGTTTGCAAAGAACGCGTTATAGCCATGCACTCTCGATTAGACAGTAGCCTAGCATTTCTTTGCTCTTCGGTTTCACTTGAACGTGCTATTTTTTCCTTGTTTGATCTTGAACGTGATCTATTAAGCGCTCGTTTTTAGGTGGCATGCTTTTTTCGAAACTATAGGGAATTTTTCTACGCACTGGTTTGATATAAGAAATTTCGCAAGTGAATCTACTCCCCCTATGTTTGTGTGAGATTTGACAGAGAAGTATGGCGATGCAAAACGGAAGCATTTGTAACAAAAAA
The DNA here is from genome assembly GCF_943735745.2 of Anopheles bellator. Classification (NCBI taxonomy): domain Eukaryota; kingdom Metazoa; phylum Arthropoda; class Insecta; order Diptera; family Culicidae; genus Anopheles; species Anopheles bellator. The sequence goes on along the minus strand of NW_026684552.1, from coordinate 547 downwards.
TAAATAAATAAAAAAATGTGATTGAGACGCATGTGTATTTCAGAGGTTTGGAAAATATTTCATTCTCAAATGCTCTATTGTAGACCTCCTGTACGCAGCCTAAGCCCGAAGCGTGTACGCAGCCTAGGTTACACAAATATGATTTCTATCAAACGCAACGTAAATAATGTATGAGACGTATGATGAACTTCTGTCTTCTCTCCCTTCTGTCCACGTGTTTCATTGTTCTGCCTTCTGTCCCGCTCATCCTTTACACTATTATATGATTCTAATTAAAATCTAGAAGGCTGTAGCAGCCCGTTGCTATCTCTCTCTCTCTCTCTCTCTTTCTCTCCCTCTCTCTTTTTCTCTTTCTCTTTTTCTATCTCTCTCACACTCTCCCCATATTGCCCTAGGACGTATTTTAAGGATTAAGGCTCCCCCCTCCCCTTCCCTTCGTCCTAGAAGGACAAAATTTGGTCACATGATTTCTCAAGTGACTATCAACAATTGTGCAAGAGTTGACTCGATTCGATTCATAACTTGTGGAGTAATTAATGTTTTAACG
>NW_026684551.1:0-6609 GCF_943735745.2 Anopheles bellator | reverse complement strand
GTGCCGATCGTGGGATTTGCTGACGTGGAACGACACTGTCCGTAACTTCCCCCTCCTTAGGTTGAGCCGTCTCGGGTCAAATCGGGTTGTACTCTGATGGTGATTTCTTTCTTGATTTGATTGATTTTTGTCACCGTGCACCATATGATTGAAAGGATAATGATGAAGATGATGATTCCACTAGTGGTGTTGTGTATTACCAAGTGTCGATTGACGCCTTCAATCTGATTGATTTTCTCTCGGTTGTTAATGTGTAGTCTTGTTAGATTCTGAATGTCATTAAGATAGACTATTGTTTCTTTGATGTGGACTGCGTTGAGTGGAATAATGTCGGGTTTTGCTATGTATTGCAATTGTTTTTCCTCGAATTTCTGTTCGTTCACGAAGATTGTGCAATTTCTAAAGTGCAGGAAAAACGATCCGGTGAGGTTTCGGTTTCCGTACCCGCAGGTATTATTGATAATTACGGATTTGGCGTTTTTTATGAGAATTCCAAAGTTGGCTATTTGCATTATTTCCGTATTATCTGAGTGTTGTGTGAAAGCGCAATTGCTTGGTTTAGCTTTCATCAGTGTGTGTTCGCACTCATTGTCCGTGACATTCAGGATTTCGTTCGTTTTTACAACATAGTAGTCTTCTAATCGAATGAAATTATTCGTTAAGTAAGTTTCTCTGTCATTCACTAGAGCGTACTTTTTCTGTATATTGAGGATCTTATTGTGGTGTGGAATCGGCTCAATTTGAATCATGGTGATATTTTCCTTTCTGAATTTTGGAATTTTTATGAGCAATATTATTTTGTCATTGCTATGAACAGCTGTTGTTTCCAAAAATTCGTATGCTTCTATATTTGATGTGATTGTCAATCCTTCATCCTTTAGTATTTTGAGTACAAAGTCAATCTCTTGCGGTTGCAGTAGAGCTTTGGGAATGACTCCGAGTTTTGCCAGCTGTGTCGCTTCGAAGATAACGTCTAGTTGTTCCCGAATGTTATCCAGTGCAAATATGATGTCATGTATGTGCAACTTTCTCTTGATGCTCTTCTGGCTATCTAAACTCAAACCTGACATTCTGATGATATCATGGACTTCGGTTACCTGTTTATGTGCTATTTCCGTTAGATTATTTATTCTTTGTTCAAACACACTGTTGATTTTAATCTGAGCATTATTGTCTGTTATCAATGCGTTGTTTGCCTTTCTAATCTGTTCTATTTGATTATTTATGATGTCATAATCGTTTTGATCTAAATTTCCTGTTATATCTTTAATTATGCTTCCCAGAAGATTTATTGATCGCTTGGATTTTTTCTTGGTTTCGAAATTTTCAATCATGGAGATTGCCTGTTCATATTTATGTTTGAGCACAGTCTTCACCTGGACAAGGTTGTTGTTTTCTTCCAACTGATCTATTCTTTCTGAGTAATTGTCCGTTGCGCTTATGAATGTTTCTAATGTATAGACAATTTTACCGTATTCTTTGAGGATAATTTTAAACTTATTTAGGTTAAACTCATGGAATATCACATGATAATCCTCGATTATTAATCCTTTGCCAAGTTTTAGTGCAAATAGATTAGTATTATTTAATTCATTAATATTAAATTGGGTTGCTGATGCAAAATACATTAAGTACTTGAAAACGGGAATTAGGAGGTTCATTGTTTTGGGTTCTGAAAGGGAAGATAAAATGAAACGTCATTAGTTCTTTTAGGGGTTTATTTCCTCTTTCTTTTTAATTTGGTTTTGTGGATTTTTCTTCCGTTCTCGTCAATGATGTTAGTTTGCATATTGTCGACAACTGTGATTTCTCGGTATCTTTCTTGATGTTTTAAATTGTTTCTTTTTCGTTCAAAGGCCACATCATCAGGAAGAAACTGTTCTGGTTCTTCTCTAGATTGGTTAATTTTTGTAAGATCCTTTACTTTTTTGTTTTTGAGTTTTTCACAAAAATGTCTGTAAAATTCTTCCTTTTGCCTAATTCTTTCATCAAGGTCTTCGGGAACTGGGTCTTCGTTACGGTATCCAAAAAATAGTTCTTTTGGGGTTAGTTTGGTTTGAGAGTGTATTGAGTCATTGTAGATAGAAACGGCAAGGTTGATTTTTGCTTTGTCTGAAAGTTGTTTTGTAGATTCCTTGTTTGCGAGAATGTTGTGTAATTCTCTCAGTGTTCTATGAACGATTTCTACAGTTCCATTTGAAGAGGACTGGCCAACACTTGTAAAGTGATATTCTATGTCGTGTTCTTCGAGAAATTGTTTTACGGTTGTCGAAGTGAATGAAGCTTCTTGGTCCGTGACGAGGAGGGAAGGCTTTCCTATATTCGCCATATAATGGGTCAATGCTTTGAGTATGTGCACTGTGTTGCGAGTTGTTATAGGAATAGCTGTTGTTAGTCGGGAGAACTTATCACAAAATGTTAGGAAATGTGTGTTGCTTATAATAAAAATGTCCATATGAACGATTTGCAACGGTCTTGTAGGTGTTGCTGTTAGTTCATATTTTTGTTTGTATGGACGTCTTTCATACTTAGCCCTTTGACACAATTTACACATATTGATGAACTTTGTAACCTTGCTCTTCATACCTGGAAAGAAATATTTTCTAGAAATATGGAGTTTAGTTTCATTAATGCCCCTGTGGTTGGCATTGTGTTGCCTTTCGATGATAGAATCCTGTTCCAATTCGTCTGTGACATCTTCTAGGATTTTTTCTGTCCAAAAAATTTTGAAGGTTTTTGCTCTTGCAAAAAAGTTTTTGTAGAGTGTCTGTAGGTTTAACAGGGTATGATGATCGCAAAACAAACCGTTGACACAGTTTGGTGAGGCATATTCCTTTAGGATGTTAATCAAAACGCCTGGGCTGAACACCTGTTTGCCAATGATGACTCTATGATATTTGTCAAAGATTGTTACGGCTTGGGTGCTGTCTTGGTCGGTGATTTTTAAAATTATTTGATTTTTGAATTCATTTAACGCTTTTTCTGTGGATGGGATGAAGTCATTGTCATCCGTGTCTGCTGAGTGTTGTGTCATGTCTGAATCATTTGCATGAATTTCTGTCGTGAGTGGGGTCTCCGGTTCTATTCTTGAAAGTGCATCTGCATTTCTGTTTAAAGTGCCTTTTTTGTATGTAATATCAAATTCATACTCCTCTAGTTCTAATTTCATGTTTAGTAATTTCCGGTTAAGATCTTTTTTCTGTCTTAACCAAACCAAGGCTTTATGGTCGGTGCGTAATTGAAATTTGGTTCCGTAGATATATGGTCTGAAATGTTTCACTGCCCAAACAATGGCAGCGAGCTCTTTTTCAGTAGCTGACCAGTTGCATTCGGTATCATTAAGGGTTCTTGATGCGTATGCAATAGGGTGCTCTTTTCCATCTTCGAATTTTTGAGATAAAACTGCGCCAAGTGCAAAGTCACTTGCGTCTGTTTCAAGGATGAATTGTTTATCGAAGTCAGGATAACGTAGTATCGGGTCTGATGTTAGTAATTGTTTACAATCGTTGAAACAATTTTTAAATTCGTCGTTATGGATTATTTTTGCATCTTTCTTTAAACATTTTGTTAATGGTTTGGTCAGTTTTGCAAAGTCTTTTATGAATTTTCTATAGTAACCAATTAGTCCAAGAAATCCTTTGATTTGCTTCGTGGTTTTAGGCAAAGGCCAGTTTAAAATTTTGTCGATTTTATTTGGGTTTGGTTTAACACCATCTTCTGTGACAATATGACCTAAAAATTCACATTGTTTTTGTAAAAATTCGCACTTGTCCAATTGTACTTTCAGATTGGCTTGCGTTAGTCTTTGCAGTACTTTGTTTAGATTATCGAGGTGCTGTTGTAATGAGTTGCCAAAGATAATAATATCGTCAAGGTAAACTAGACATCGTTTACCTATTAAGTCACTCAAAATGCAATTCATAGCACGTTGGAATGTTGCTGGTGCGTTTTTTAGCCCAAAAGGCATTCTGATGAACTCAAAATGGCCTTTGTCAGTGCTAAAAGCTGTTTTTGATCTGTCTTTAGGGTCGACTTCAATTTGGTGGAATCCTGATTTTAGATCGAGTGTTGTGAAGTAAATACTTCTTCCTAATTTGTCCAGAATTTCTTCCATATTGGGTATTGGAAATTTGTCATCGATCGTTTTCTCATTTAGTTTTCGATAGTCAACAACGATCCTCCATTTCTTTTTACCACTAGCATCGCTCTTTTTTGGTACTATCCAAATAGGGGATGTCCAGGGTGAAATTGAGTGTTGTATAATTCCATCAGCGAGCATTTCGTTAATTTGTTTTTCTACTTCTGGTTTATGGACATGTGGGTAACGATACGTTTTCGTATGTATTGGAATGTCGTCCACGGTTTTAATTACATGTTTCGTTGAAGAAGTACAGGAAAGTTTTTCTTCTGGTTTTTGAATAATTTTTGAATTATTTTTAATGATTTGAAGTAATTTTGTTTTTTCTTCGTAATTTAAATGCTTAATACGAATTAAATTTTCTAAATCATCATCTTTTATGAATGATTTTGATTCCTGTAGTTTTATGGATGAGGAAAAATTAGTTTCGATGAGGTCGTCTATTTTCGTTGTTTTTATTGGTTCAATCCAATTCAATGCAATTTTTTTTCCATGGTTTATAGCTATGGAAGTAATGAATCCGTCTTCTGCTGTATAGACACCTGGAGGTACAGTGATGTCTGCAAGTTTTAGTGTTCGTGGTAAAAATACGTCACCATTTTGCTCATATACTGGCAGTTTTATGATTTTCGCTGAGTTAGCGTTGATTTTTACATCGGGTGGTCCCATGTTTCTAAATTTCAGTTTCACACATTTTCCGGGTAACTTTAAAGTGTTATTTCCGGCATCTACAGTTGCTTGTAACTGTGATAATGATTCGTATCCTAACAAACCATCAAAATAGCTGTGAAATTTGAATAGGTAAAATGCTACACTCGTTTCTGTGTTGAACAGTTTAGTTATGAATTTGTGTGAAGCATAATGTTCACCATTTCTATTTGAAATTTTAATCTTTTTACTTGGAGTTCGGAGTGATTCCGTAATAAGGTGTGGTGCGAGAAAATTTTTATTTGATCCTGTGTCAATTAATATTTTTGCCTTTATTCCTGAAGGAAGAGTTATTATTGTGTACGGTAATCCGTTCTTGCTTTTTATTTCATTTTGCTTGTGGAACTGGCAATCTGAAAATTTATTTCCTCGACCGTTTCTTGCTCCGAATCAGAGGAAGGTGCGTCTTCACTTTCTTCTTTATCACTGGTAGCGTCATGACTGTTGATCTTTCTTTGTAATGATCTGATCGATGGGTCAACTTCCATCGGAGTTACTTTTCTTCTATCTGAACCCGGTCTTTGTTTGGTTTCGAATCTGTCGGATTGTCTACCGGAGGGTTTTGTGAATGGTTTTACCTCTTTTCCCTTGTTAGGATGAGTGGTAGATTTGGCCTGGTAGCTTGAGGAATGCGTTTGTCTCTTCGTAAGCTCTGCGTTTTGGAACTTGCACAAAAATGCGTAAGCTGTTTCCAAATCTTTCGGTCCCGCGGATTGCGCGTAACCGAAGTATGGCTCTTTGAGACCATTTATAAACGCTGCTAGGCTGTTTCTTTCTATGAACGCGTTTATTGCTTCCCAATGCCTATTGAAGAGTTCCTCTTGTTTCGCCAAAGATTTCATGTTTTGCATCAGTTCCTTGTGGCGTTTGTAGTACGTGTGGAGGGATTCTTCCATTTTTAGACACCACATTTGCGTGAGGTATGTTGACATGTCATTTCTATCGCCGTATAATTCGCGTAGAATGCCTGCAACCTCTTCGAAGGTTCTTGGGTCACCGTTGACACAAATTGTGTCCCGTGCTTTCCCTTCGATTTTACTTATAACCGTTTGCTCGTAGAGGTTGTACACCTCTTCGTCCACTCTGTGTCTGTATAGACTGAGGGTTCTTTCGGCTGTAGTCAGCCAAGAGTTAAGCTGTCGCTTATTTCCATCAAAACTATGCATAGTTTTGATTGGGTCCGGAATGCGAAAAACATCCGGTCGTGCTGCTTCCCGAGGGAGTGCTGCACTTTGTTGCCGTAACAGGTTATTTTCCTGTTTGATGGCATTGAGTTCTTGCTGCATTGTCATCATGCTCTCATACAGAGTTTGCATGTTGACAGTGTCCATCTCTGCGAATTTTCTGCCTTTTACTTTGGGAAAGGGTTGAAATTTAGGCATACACTAGTGTTCTATTACTCACTGTTGTTCGTTTACCCAATCTTAAATGGCTGAAGCCAACCGCTTGGATGCAGTTGCGTCGGAATGAGGGCGTCACGAGTCTCCTACGGGGTGAGGGATGGCTTGGGATTCCCGATGAATCTTCTGCCGGACGTCCACTGCTACGGATTGAGCACAATTTCACTAAGTTGGGTGTCACTGGCACTAATGCACCGTGAAACAGGCACGTATTTTGGCACTACGGGTTGAGTCCGAAACACTTGCGCTTGTCACTTAGTAATGATTGTTCCACTTTAACTGTTTTCCTTGCGTAGAAAGGGCCTATACGGCTGCGCCACTTATGTTATTCGCCCCTTGGGGTGATTAAAAAAAACTTTATTT
>NW_026684550.1:0-6612 GCF_943735745.2 Anopheles bellator | reverse complement strand
GTGCTTACTTATATCTAGGAGTACATTGGTGCACATGTATGCCACACTTCCCCCCTTAAAAAGAATAATTTTTATTGAGAAAAATTATTCAATCTATCGACTGTGTTTCCTCAGTGTGTCTCATTCTTTTATGCTCTTATCAATCTATTTTTATGGACTACCGATAGTTTGTTTGTTTTTAAGCAACTTATTTCACAATTTGGTTCTATAATCGTAGTAACCTTGTATGGTCCTTTGTAATATGGATCTAACTTTTTTCTGTTTTCTAACGTTAAGAATACAATATCTCCTACGTTAACCTTAAGCTCGTTCACACTTTTATTTTGTAATTGTCTTTTCTCCTTAGCAGCTTCTAATTTTTGCTTAGCTATCATATTGGAGGTTTGAATCTTGTATTTAATTTCCTTAACGTAGTCATCTATGTTGTAAACAGGATCTACTGTTGTTTCACTTCTCTCGTTTCCTAACGTTGCTTTTTTCCCAAATACTAATTCATACGGCGTATATTGGTGATCGGTGTGTGGGCTTGTGTTATATGTGAAGCAATAAAATTTCAACCAGTCATCCCAATCGTCATGGTGTTCATTTGTGAAAGCACGAAGGTACTGATTTAAACACCTGTGATTCCTTTCTAGAGCACCAATTGTTTGATGATGGTATGCTGTTGCAAATTTTTGTTCAAAAGCAAACAGTTTAGCAATTCCGTCCAATATCTCATTTTTAAATTCTGTTCCTTGGTCAGATTTCAGTATTCTGAAATTTCCATATATCATAATGAAATTATGTGTTAATGCCTTTGCGATGGTACTAGCCTCTTTGTTTGGCATAGGTACTGCTACGATGTACTTTGTTAAATCGCATTGTATAGTGAGACAATATCGATTATCATTCGTAGTTTTTGGCAATGGACCTACAGTGTCAATAGAGATTATTTCAAATGCTTTTGAGGGTGTGTCCGTTATAGTAAATGGTTCTTTAGTATGTTTTGTCACTTTATTCCTCTTGCACGTCTCGCATTTCTGTACAAATTTAGCAATTGACCTTTTCATATACCGCCATATGTATGATTCTTTTAACTTCATATAGAGCCTTTGTTGTCCGATGTGTCCTCCTATTGGTGAGTTGTGATATTTTGTCAGAATGTCATTGATTTCTTCCTCGTCTTCAACTACCTTTACAGCATCGTACAAGACGATCTGTGCGCTTTTTAATATTTTCTTCGCGAATTCTTTAAAAGTGTCTACTGGCCAATTTGTAAACACTGCATTATTCTTGCATAATGCTATTCTAGACATGCCTTTTTCCTTCGACTGTTCTTCAATCCACAGAAGAGCACGTTCTAGTACGTGTCTTCCTTCATTGATTAGAAGCTCGCAAGTGCAGTTTATCTTCCCTTTTTTGAGGGTAATTATAAGCGCTTTTTCTTTTATTACAAACTGCAGTTTGAATAGTTTGGTAGTCTCTGAGGGATTATTGGTTGAGTAAATTACGAGGTGATCAATCTTGTCATTTATCTCTTCCTTGTGATCAACATTCTTCCGTTGTTGCTTCGACGTTGCTCGTGTTTGCATCGTAAGCACATTTGTATTTTTCAACTCATCTGAAGTCATCGTTATGCGGGAAAGTGCATCCGCTCCAACGTTTGCTTTACCTTGTATATACTCGATGGTGAAATCGAATTCTTCCAAATCAAGTCGCATTCTGGTAAGCTTAGATGTTGGGTTTTTCATTCCAAACAAATACACTAAAGGTCTGTGGTCCGTTCTGACCAAAAATTTTCTTCCATAAAGATATGGTTTGAAATAATCTATGGCCCAATGTATTGCCGTTAGTTCTTTAAGAATTACCGGTTTATTCTTTTCGCCTTGCGTAAACGACTTACTGGCGTATGCTACTGGAAGATCATCATCATTTTCATTCCTTTGGGATAGAACGGCGCCACATCCTATGTCAGATGCGTCTGTGGTGAGTATGAATTGTTTATCAAAATCGGGATACTGAAGAATATCTGGCTCTAATAAGCGATTTCGAAGTGTGTCGAAAGCAATTTGGCATTCGTTCGTCCATTCGAAGGTTTTATTTTTTTTCAGTTGTTGGTTTAAAGGATAGGCGATTGTCGCGAAGTTCGGTACAAACTTCCTGTAATAATTACAAAATGCCACGAATCGCCTGACTTCATCTGCATTATTCGGAATTGGATAGTTTTTTACAGCATCAAATTTCGTGCTATCTGGTAACATACCTTTATCTGTTATTTTGTGTCCCAGATAAGTAACCTCTGTTTGGAAAAACTTACACTTTTGTGCATTTAGCTTGAGATTGTAATATCGTAAGCGATCGAAAACTTTCATTAAGTTTCCCAAATGGTGGTTGAAAGAACAACCAGTCACCACTATGTCGTCGATGTACACGAACGCACATTCGGGTGTTAGTCCAGCCATTGCTATTGTCATCATTCGTTGGAAACTATTCGGGCTTAAACTCAAACCGAATGGTAACCGAGAATATTGGTAGTGTCCAGTAGTAGTTGAAAAGGCTGTGAATTTTTTTGAATCCTCTTCTAAGGGGATTTGGTGAAAACCAGACATGAGATCTAAGGTCGTAAAATATTTCGCTCTGCCTAACTGGTCAAGGATGCTATCTATTCTAGGTAATGGAAATTTATCTGCGAGTACTTTTTTGTTAAGTTGCCTGAAATCAACAACTAGACGCCATTTTTTGCTTTTGTCGTCACTTTTCTTGGGTACCAGAAGTATTGGGGAATTATACGGTGATATGGATGGTTCTATTATTTCATCATCTAGCATTTTCTTTACTTGTCTATTTATTTCTTCTCCTTGCGATTGTATGCTTTTGTAGTTAGGTATGTAACTTGGTACTCTGTCGTTTAAAACGATGTTTTGCGTGTAAAAGTTATTGGTTGAAAGTTTTTCGTCTGGTAGGCAGAAAATGTCTGCATAATTTTTAATTGTTTTTCTGAAAACGCTGTTCTGATCTTCTGAGAGTGTGGGTTGCTTAATAGTGCTCAAAAGTTGATTCACCTTGTCCAATGGATTGTTTTTAAATCTTGCTATATTATAATTTTGCAATGGTTCTAAAATTGGTTTAAAACTTGCTTTATTGATTGTAGCTACGTAATTATTCGTGTTTATAATTTTTATTAGTTGATTTGAGGGAGATATGATGGTATTTCCACAGAAAACACCTGGAAGGATTTCCTGCGATTGTACCACCATATCTTCCGTAATTGGTGTTTCTATTTTTCTTATGACTTCACTTCTTTGGGGAATGACAAAATTGTTATTGAGTCCTGATTCGATTGGTACCGATACCTTTGTGTTTTCGATGTTGAACGTCATTAACCAGAAATTGTAGCTTAGTTCGCAACGATACTGAGCTATAAAATCTCGACCTAGGATCCCGTCTGTTGGTATGGGAAAACTTTGCCTTACCACATGGAACTTATGATTCACTTGGATTTCATCGGGAAAATGTAACACCATAGTGGATGTACCTAGTGTTTCTGTTGGTACTGATTCAATGCCTGTTAAATTGCATTTATCGTGTGTGTATACTAGTTCAGAAGGATGCATGCTACATGCCTTCATTATCGAAACGTCTGCACCTGTATCAATTAGCAAGGTTATTTTGGATGTTAAATCACCCAATTTGACAAAAATAAAATTGCAGTAAGCTGGATTGAGATTAAAAATCGGGAATTTTGCAGCATTGGTTTGTTGTTGTTTCTCTATTGATACTGCATTTGGGTTACTGGTGTTGGGTTTTGGAAGGCTTCTTGTCCTTCCTCCTGGCTTTGCCTCGGACGCCCCCCTTGCCTTGGTTTTGCCTTGGGTTGCTGGGGGGGGGCGGTGGGTTTCCCGACTGTGTCTTGAAGACACGGGACCCATGGCCTCTTTGCCCGTTACCTCTACCACGTGTGTTACCTCTGTTCGAACCTTTGTTGTACCCGCGATTATTTTCATATCTCTGTTGGGGTTGGTATTTTGATCCAGTACCCCTGTTGTACGAGTTTGGGGCTCTGCAGTTGCAACATTGGTTTTGATAACGAGGATATGAATTGAATCTCCCGTTATGCTGATTAAACCCGTGGTTTGGTGTTGCATGGCAAGCCAATACGCTGCATTGGCTAGCAGGCTGACCCTGCTCGTTCTCTGTCACTTTCTCAACTGCCGTTGACAACTTTTCAAAGTTGCCGGCTTTCAATAGTAGCTTAGTCTCGTTACTTCTGACGCCCTGAGCCAAAGCCTTGACACCTGCCTTTACAGCCATTTTGGCGGCTGTAGCCACCGGTACGTCTTCACTGATGTACGCATTCTCTAGTTCAATGGTCAGTTTTTCCACTTGCTCGGTAAATTTGGTGATTTCTCCCGTTTGTTTGGTTGCGTTTAGCTTTGCCACTATCGTGTCTGGAGATGTAGTTGTTTTGCACTTTGCCTCTAGACATTTTATAATTTCGTCCACTGAGGCAGGAGTGTTCCCTACTGCCATTCTAGCCTTTCCATTGAATCTTGATAGTATGACCTGGATGCCAACTATCTTATTCTCATTAGTGATGAGAGTTTTGCACGCATTAAGTGCGGCTACAACTCCATTGAGCTTGGATCCATCCCCATCAAATTGAGGGATGAGAACCGGAATGGTTTTTATTAGATCTATCGTGGAAGCCATTTTTGCTTTTTTAAATAGTTTCACCCAATTTAACACTGCCACCGATACCGTTTTCAATGATATTAGCTTGGGTAACCTCAAACGAGCATCTAAAATGGTTTTAACAGAACCATATAGTTCTCTTAAACGAAATAATAACCCTGCATGTTCGCTGGTTCCTGTAGCTTCTATTAAGACAAGTACTTGGTTGTACAGCTCTTTCGCCTCATTAAGTTTACTTTCAAGTGTACTTTTTCTGTATTTTCTATTTGGATTTTTTTTTCAAATTTGTTAGGATTTGGTTGAGGACTGCCAACCTAATTTCTATTGCTAATCGAGCGTCCTCCATTTACTCGTAAAAAAAAGATGAACTTTTACTTGCCGTTAGCCGACTTCGGCTTGGTGTTCGGTGGTGTTTGTTGACGTTGCATATCGATGCTATTGCTGGACTGCGCTGCTCCGCGGTGCCTTCGTTGGTTGCCGTACGACTGCTACCGCTGTACCTCCTAGGCCGTTATTCAGCGCCTCGTGATGCGTCATGATGCCCTTCGTTGTCGACAGTACGAGATATCCGCCGATAGCTGATACCATGCAGATTGCTGCTTTCTTTAACTCCTTGTTTTTCAACGTTACTGACACTTCGAGGATGCTGGCTTCTCTTAGCATTTTCACTACGCACGAATTAGCATATTTCTTTTGCTCCTCTACTGTATTATTGTTTTTTTTCCAACTGCTGGGCGCAGTGTTTTTGTGTATTAATAATAATGGGTACTCGATTTGCTTTGGAGACTTGTAACCTTTTAACTGTTACTTTTAAGGCTTCCATTATAATTGATTCGTGGCTGCTACTAAACGGGCAGCTTTCAACGCTAGTCTTTTCTCGTGCTTTTTGTACGCCTCGTTTACTTTTAGTGCCATTAGCATCACTATGATGATCAATATCACCCACAGTAGAATGTTCTGCTGCTCGAACTGCGTGTTCACTATTGTGACTTGTGCATCACCACTTATGTCCGCACATTAATTTGTTCTGACCTATTTAGGTAGTTCATACATTTTTACCGCTGCGCTCCGTGCTTGTTTCCGCATTGCGTTGTACACTATTTTAAAAATCTTGTGCGCCGCTAGTAGGCACAGGATCACTAGTATTATATTCAGTTTCAGTTCGTGCACTGTGTGTTGCTCAGTATGCACCTCTTGGTTTTGGATGATTATTAAGTCGTTTTCGCCGCTCGCGGTGGTTTCGGGTTTCGACCCGCCTTTGCCCATTGTAAAAAAATTTGTTCTTAGCAGTTTTTACCGGTTTCACTTGCACTACTTTGTCCCGTGTTAGGGTAGGTCGCGGTTTGTTCTCGCTGATGGTTATTTTATTCCGACGCACTACTCTAACACAACTGTCACGGTCGCCATATAATGTTCATCGCTAGAACATTTCTTCAGAGGTGGAGGAAGTTCTTTCTGGTCAGTAGCCAGGCTAGGGTGAGCCGAAAGGCTATCACCGGCTTGGGCTGAAATGAATAGAGTCTTCGAGTTCCAGATCTGAATTCAAGTGAGAGCTTTATTTTCCAATTGTCCATGGTTTATATACTGTTTTACAATTAGTTCTTAACCTATGGTTTCATGAGCGGGAATGAGACGACTCGGTGTTTTGTGTCACTTAAGGGAATTTTGACGCTTCCTGCTTGTTCATTCGTATTGAACCCTTAACACTTGGTCATCAGTTTTCGGTGCCTTGGTGGCCCGCCTGTCTTGCGATACTTGCCCTAGTTTGGACCGCGCATCGGTTTTAGCAAGCGCACGCATTGTAGCATCAACGCGCATTGCGACACTTTATTGCTGTGTTTGTAAACATTGGGTAGGTTATGATTTTGCAGTGGAGTGTAAGAATGGTGTACATGTGCTTACTTATATCTAGGAGTACATTGGTGCACATGTATGCCACAC
>NW_026684549.1:1644-7132 GCF_943735745.2 Anopheles bellator | reverse complement strand
ATGTTTTATTTTGGTCCAGATTGGTTTGATTAATTTTACTAATTCTGCTAAATCGAGTGGTATTTTTACGCATACTCCAAAGTTCATGAATAATCTCGTTTTCAGTGGTTGCCTGATCTGGACAAAGATCTGTGTAAAACTGTGATATTATCATTCACGAGACACTGCATGACTACTTCTGACTTGTGGATTGCCACACTATCCTGTGGTACGGAGAAATATTCACCAATAAGACTTGTTCCTTCTTGAATGATTTTTCTTTCGTCGAATTTTGACCAGTTTTCGACTCACTCACACATGACCAGGGAAGGTCACATACTTGTAGGATTCATGTAAATAATGCCTCCCTGGAACATAATGCCATTGTAATTTGTTTCCTAATGATGATTTAAAACCCATACAGCAGAAAAGTTCAACTGCTCATAACAATCGTTGAATCATTCCAAAGAATCATCAAAGAATTCTTCAGCGCGAGACGATTCCATCGATACCACTCTTGGAGTTGTACGTTGCACCGTTCGGCCTATAATAATTAAAGTATAGTAATTAAAGTATGTTGTGTAAGTGGAACACACTTACGGAGGTATTTAAAAAAAAAAAATTTCCGTTCTTAGATAACACCTATTTTTATCACTTGGGTTGGATTCTCAGCTATTGTTTTATCCTAAATTATCGATTTTCGACGTTCTACGTCAAACGGTTTGGCCTGTAGAGCCATTTGAAGTTTTGATGTTTTAAAAACCTTTAATTAGTTTGACCCGGCTTCGCTCGGAAGATTTGGTGTGTATTTAGTTGATGATTATAACTCACTTTATTGTTCCACCATAATTTTTATTTCAGCGCCAATGGGTAAACAATGATTTTTGTTTTACCACTTGGTGAAAAAACATATAATTTTTTTGGGGATCCAACACGCGAACAGACGACGTAGAGCTGTCCATGTGAAAACATGGATTTTCTAAATTAAGTCCGACAACACGCAAAGATTGGCCTTGCGCCTTGTTTATAGTAATGGCGAAGGCGAGACGAACCGGAAACTGCAAGCGTTTAAAGGTGAAAGGCAAATTGGTGGGCACCAGTGGAATTCTCGGAATAAGCACATCTTCTCCTTTACTTTTGCCGCTTATTATTGTCGCTTCTATCACATTCGACATTAAATTTTTCACTGCAAGTCTGGTACCGTTGCACAATTTCGGCGGGTCCAAATTTCGAAGGAGGATGATCGGTGCCCCAACCTTCAAGTTCAAAATGTGCGGTGGAAGTCCAGATGGCTCCAATGAGTTCAGGAACTCGATTGGATAGTTTACAGATTGATCGTCGTCTGTTACTGTGTCGATCGATTTATATCTGGTTAGTTTTGTAGGAAGATGCAACTGAATCCGATTATTGATCTTATTGATGTCATCATTCTTCGGAGCTAGAATTGCCCTTTCACAAAGCCAATCGTGACTTTTATAGTTGCGCGAAATGTCTGGAAATATCATGTTTTCCTCATCCTGCATCGTCGATAGCATTGTGCAAAAGTTAGATGGAAATGATATCTCTCCGGTATCTTCCCGTTACCCATATCCAACAGTTGCGCAGCGAATGTTTGCGCTGAAACATCTTGATGTACATGAACACGCATGTTGGTGGATAATGTGATCTTCTGCACATGTCGCCAAAGATGTGAAGCTTTAAGGCACGCGTTGAGCTCATCGGCAGGTGTCGATCTTTGGATGACTGGCAAAATTTGTCGAAAGTCGCCCGACAGAAGGATGAGAGCACCACCCATTTTAGATTGATTATCTCGAAAATCTCGCAAAGTACGATCGAGTGCCTCAAGTCCTTTTTTATGTGCCATACTACATTCATCCCAAATGATAATTTTGCACCTTTTCAACACAGTCGCCATACCTGATGTTTTACTAATGTTACACAGAGGATCCTCGGTGTGATGCAAGTCCAACGGAAGCTTTAGAACAGAATGTGCTGTGCGTCCTCCATCAAGAAGCGTTACTGCAATTCCCGATGATGCTATCGCGAGTGCGGTTTCATTTTGCTTTCGAACTTCGGCTAGTAATAAATTTAGGAGAAATGTTTTTCCAGTACCTCCTGGCGCATCGAAAAAATCAGACCTCCGTTTCCGTCTGATAAATATTGCATAACTATGTTGTAGGCGAGTCTTTGATCATCGGTTAGAAAACTTCTTCGAGTTTCAACGAAGTTTCGAAGCTGGTCACGATCATATAGTTTTTCTCGTAAAACATCTCTGTCGTTCGCATCGCATCTGTTTCGGTTCGGTGTTGGTAGTCCGAGCTGACAAAGTTGTTTGTTGCCAATTGATATACACCTGTCTTCAAGCAAGATTAGTGCTGCATTGAAAATTATTTCTGAAAACTCCGGAGGAACATTGATTGCATGTGCTTGCTGAATAATATCCTCACTCATGCTTTCTCTATGGTTTTCCCACAGAATGCTTGGAACCAATGGTGAGCAAGTAGTCAAAATAATGGCAAACAAACTGCGTATTTGATGAGGACTACATGATGCGGACGCTTCGGTTAATGTCAAATCCCAATGTCGATCATCTTCAAGCAGACCAAGTTTGTAACATGCCTCTCTGTATGTATGGCATACTTCGCCATTAATGGTTTTGATGGCTTCAAACGATG
The DNA here is from genome assembly GCF_943735745.2 of Anopheles bellator. NCBI lineage: Eukaryota > Metazoa > Arthropoda > Insecta > Diptera > Culicidae > Anopheles > Anopheles bellator. The sequence continues at coordinate 4,478 of NW_026684549.1, read as the reverse complement.
TTGGTCCTTTTACTTCGTGTAGCAGCATTCTCAGATAAAAACATTCAGCATTGTTGGGATGCACGGTGTATACTCGCCCCAAGGTGTCCGAAGAACGTACATTAGAATAACCTGGAACAATTACACCTTTCTTTCTTTGTTGAAACTCGTGTTTGGAAGTATTCCATGTGAAGTATTTTGGAACCTCATGGTATAGCAAAGTTTTGGCAAAATTGTTTGTTTGACATAGGTGGAAAAAGGCAGTCAATGTTGTTTTCGGAGGATCTACAGCTCTCTGTGGTGCGTTTTCGTGTGTAAAGAAGACTCGTTGGCCATTTTCCAAATGAACACTTAGATGCACCACAGGTGGGTAGCGTTCGTGAATAGGGAATCCAAGAATTCGCCAAACAGCTTCGTTGCTGCTGATGTAACGACCCATTTGAAACTGTGTGATTTCATCCATTGGTGTACTGTGGCCAGAAAATCCAAAAACTGCCATATCACTGCCCTTGTTTACATACTTGCATATATACTTGATCGACTTTACTGACATACAATACTCCACGTTGATGTGAGCCTTGAACATTTTCGACAATAGAGGACTGTATGGAACCACCCATCTGTTGTCGATATCTACATCAACACTGTTAACTTTGATAGTGGCTGTCTGTCCTCCATCAGCAGGTTTTCGTCGTCTATATTTTGGATATCCATCATTACCAGTTTGTGTTTCATCGAGGAGCTCGCGTGGATATCGTTTTGTACATTTCCCATCTTTCATGCAAGGTGAATGCTGATTCAATGCTCCGCACGGTCCATGTATCATATGTTTGCTGATTACCTCAAAGAGTACTGGATCTTTTTGTCGATCGGGTAGCTCAGCAGATATTAAACTGTCGATTTGAGATGGAATAATTTTCTTTCTCAACCAAATAAGAATATGAGCATGTGGGAGACCTCTCTTTTGCCATTCGATGGAATACATCCAACAGCGAGTTTCTCCGTAAATGTAGTTTTTTGTAATTAGATCCATTAGGCGGATTAATTTCTGCTTAAAAACTCTGGCTAGGAGATCGTGCCGGTCGGCAGGCGATTGGCCTGCCAGTAGTAGTTCTTCGATCTCAGTCCAAGTAGGGTTGCAGGTGAATGTGATGAAAAGAACCGGACTTCCGTAATGCCTGACATATGTGATTGCATCCTGTGCATATTCATGCATGTGTCTTGGACTGCCGGTGTGCGTAGCGGGCAGTATGACCATTTTACCTATATTGGCTATGTTACCATCATTCGCCACTGCATCTCGTAGGTGGATGTATTCTTCTGACCGCAGTTTCTTCTGGTTCAAACCAAGAAAGAGTAATCGTTCACTTTCGATTTTAGCATACATATCGACAATGAATTGGTGAAAAAGCTGACAACACTTCAAGATATGGTTGTATGGTTCGCCTCGAATCATAATACGATGGGCGTAAAAACTCATGGAAGATACCTGTAATAAAAAAACAAAACGATTGATGCTATTTTCACGATCAATTCTATAAGTTGAAGTAATAGAAAATTGCATCAACTCACTTTTTTAGTTGTTGCAATACGCGTTACGATGTCCGTTTGCATAATATTGAAATGATACCCGTCTTCCCCTTTGCTAAAAAGAATCGGATATTGAAGCGAGTCGTACGATCTATGCGTTTCAACAATACGTTGTAGCCCTGCATGTCGTCGATGGACTATGATGTCTCGCCTATCAAACTCCGTTCCGACCATTACAATAGCCACATCGTTAACTATTGGAGCATTGAAGCGTCTTACGTGCTCACCGAAAGGTATTTTCTCTGGTCTGATAACGATCATATAATCATCCGTTGGCATTCGTTCAAGTGCTGTTCGAAACAACTTGATCAAATCATTGCATTCGTGGAACATATTTTGAAATTCAGAGATAATTTCCCTTTTTAAGCCTGTATGAATTACACAACGTTGATCAAGTTCTGCGGTGTGATCGCCCATAAAATAAATTTGCAAAAATTTATAATGTTCACCCGGGAGCGGAAGAAGCGAACCGAGTTGATGATACACCTGTCCTTGTACTTTAAATGTGGGCATGTATCCTTCATTTTCAATTTTTGTTGCTCCGAATGATGTCATCTGGAAGCAGGAGTTATACTTTCGAATGTTTCGAAGGAAGTGTTTGGACTGGACGGTAGTTCCATTAACATATGAGCGAAGTGGTTCTGGAGGCTCGCTCAATAGCTCAAGTTGCACTTTACCATTTGCGCAACACATGCCGGGTGGTTCCTTCCGGAACTTCAAGGCACTACAAAACGGGCATAACTGATTCATGCTACCAATTACTACATCACGATGGTAGCAATAATCGTGTTCTTCTTCATAGTTGAAGACAGCGTTCATCAGATTGATCGATCCTGATCGAACTTGTCGTGAGCAGTGTGGTCGAAGGCGTTTATCACGTTGCTCGGCTGTTTCTATAGTTCTTGCCTTAGTGTGTGCGCTACGGATTCGTTCGAGTCGTGCGTTCCGCTGTGATGTGGTTTCGGTTGCTCTGGAAATAGCGTGCGCTGCACGGTCCTTTGCGAGTCGTGCTTCGCGCTGCTCAGTATTTTCCGTGGGCTTACTACGTTTCCTTGATTTGGCAACGTAATTTCTTTTGGGTGGCATAACTACAATTATTGATAATCTATTGGCCAGTCTGAAAACAACTGAAACAACTACAAATAATGTCACATGGTCTCAACATAGAACGCAACTACCTACTATGAATATATCCTGTGTAGTTCTTCCGATCGTTGTGTTCCGTTACATTCGTTCTCGTTAAGTGAATGAACTAAATGAAAAGG
>NW_026684549.1:0-1144 GCF_943735745.2 Anopheles bellator | reverse complement strand
GTTCCGTTACATTCGTTCTCGTTAAGTGAATGAACTAAATGAAAAGGCAAATTGTGTAATCTGTTGCAAGTGTTTCGAACAAAACAGTGGCTTTTTGCAAAGATATTTGGAAAAGAATTTCGATGACGACACTTTTCGTTGTTTTTTATTTCTCTCTGACACTACTTCTCTGACTGACTGACACGCTTTACTCTCACATGCAACTTACTCTCACTCATTCCGCCGCCTGCACTCTTCTAATCGGTGGTATAGCACGTATCGTATACGGGATCGTACACCAGGCCACGCCACGGCCGTTTACCTTATATTTATTTCTGACAGTTTTTCCCGCCCTTGCTTGGTCCATTTCTCGTGTATTAATGATGGTGTGGTAACTTGTTTTATTATTCCACCATGCTTTTAATTTTATTGCAAACGAATGGTTGAGCAATGTTTTTTTTACCGTTTGATGAAATATGATACTATGAAATATTTCACGCCTTTGATCGTTGTACGCAACCGTAAGTTGAAACGAACGGAAACGCAAACACAAACGTACGTTTTCGAAAAGCTTGGCATTTCGCGGTGTCAAATGTCATTTAATGTGTTTTCATTGAATGTGTTTACAGACATCAGCATCGCCAGTGATGTTCAGTGTTATTTTTCAAGTAAAATTTATCACTTATTTCAGAAAAATAAAGTATCCTACGATGTGCGCAAGCCAATTTTGAGTGTCCTGTGAAAGTTTCATGGCAATCGGTTCAGTGGGAGTCTATACTGGCAAAGACTTCCACATCGCCGCTTATATATATAGATAACTCAAAATTGGTGTTATGTACAATGTATTTATTATTTTTTTAAAATTCTTCAATTCTATGACTCTTTTGTTATCTTGAATTACTGAGTCAACGTAGCTGTACACATACGTTTTTGGGGATAAATGGGGAATTTTCAAAACGTATATGAAGTGGGAACCATTTAATGCTGCTTGGGCTTGGGAACGCGTGAGAACTTCTTCGAACGATACGATGTGTACATTTTCTTCTTGCAACTGTTTTTCAATGACATTGAAGTTTTTGGTTGATAGGAATTTGCTACTCGGTATGCCGTGTTTGGCAAGTAATATTGCCTCTTCAATTGTTTCTATTTGTTGTATCATTGTTTC
>NW_026684548.1:0-6636 GCF_943735745.2 Anopheles bellator | reverse complement strand
CTCACTTTAGTTCCGTGGTTCACATCCTCCCCAAGGTTTTTATCTAGCGTCCTCCAGACAGACTGGATATCTGGTGAGTCTCGGTGGCCTAGTTCCAAGAGGCCTAGCCCACCAGGTCTGGCGGTCCTCACGGAACCGTTCTATTAGGCTAGGCCTAGCTTTAAAGTCAAAGGGACAGGCCAACTCGGGACGACACCACGACCGCGGTACATTGACCTTTCTCGACGAGCAACGACGAGAAGTCGCTGGGTAGTTGGGTTCGAGGGTACCTGTTGTCCCGATCAGGCCACGAATGACGCACCCTGACATTGACACAGGACCTTGATCGTCCTGGCACCACCTGAGTGGAGCCATTCTCACTGGCCAACGCTGTGTTTTGGGGGTGGGGGACCGCGTGGGTCGACCCGCTCGCCACCCACTCGGAAAGTGGGCCGCCTTCCCCAACCCTACCACCCACCCACCCTGTTGGTCCACCCGCGCGACGCGATTGAAAAAAATTATTTTCAATCAAAGCACGCAATCGGCAGACGGAACGGAGCTGAAAGGAGCTGAAAGTGTATAATCTACTGCGCGCGGCTAACCGTCCCAACGATCCTAGAACCCCCACCCATCCTTCCCCCCCCCCCCTCCCCCACCACCCGCCACGGGCAATGGGACGAGCCACGGGGTGGGGGGCCGGGGGCGCGAAAGTCGATGAGCGGCATGATGATGCCAATGATGCGGAAACGGCTAAACAAAGTTATCGTTTTCGTTCCATTCCCTTTCCGGGTGGCTGGCGTGCGGGTGGCGGGGGTTTCGAGAACAGCACCCTACTCTCCTCCCCCCCCCCACCTCCCCTCCACCACCACCTCCTGTGCGCGGGCTTGTGGTAATTTTCGCTGTTTCACTCGGAAAATTCATTCCTCCTCCAGTCTCTCGGCGTTCGGAGTCGGCGCCCGCTGTAAACCTTTCTTTCACCGACCGACACACTTTTTAAGGATTCTTTGCTTAACGGGACAACCCCCTTCCCACCCCCTGGGGCCTCCGGCCTCCCCGCATAGCGTGATCGGGACCGAAGGAGTCCGTCGACAAAGCGGAAACCTTTGTTGCCTTCCAGGCATATTGAGCAATCTGTTTCGTGAGATAAAAAATACACACACATACACCGCACAGTGACAGAGCGAGAAAGAGAGAGGGTGGAACCGAAGGAGCCCCGGGAACCCGGAAAAGCGGTATTGCTTTTCTTGCTCATTTGCATATTCTGCTACCCCGCGAGCCATCTGCTTTTCTTCTTGTTGTTCCGGTTCTCTCTCCTTTTTTTTGCCGTCCAAACCATTCATCGGAATCCACACACACCCACACCCACACCTCCCTTTCTGCCTCTCTCTCTCTCTCTCTCTCTCTCTCTCTCGGGCGCACACGAAGGACATCCTGTCTAATGTACTTTCCACCAACCGAACAGAGCCACAAATCATATCACCACACCGCATCGTTACCACGCGAACTGCGCTCATCGCCCTGGAACGTCGTTCCAGGACGTCGTGCCCGGTCCACCAGGATACGGGTTGGGGTGTGGGGGGGGTGGGGGCAGAGGATGGGGATGGCGTTGAAATAAAAATGCGCTCACCAACGTCGTTCATCAAACATCGAAACGAAATTAAAGCGATAGCCCTGCTGCTGCTGCTGCCGAGCGCCCCCGGGCACCGGAAACAATATTAAATCATAAAAAAGCGAGTGATGAGGACACACAGAGACACACACACATACACACAGACCGATAGACGACAAGTGGAGAGCTTAATGTTCGACACTTCCACCTACACTTCCGTCCCACGCAGGCTCCCGCCGTGGCAAAACTCGGGTTCCAGCTCATGGCTCGGTGTTTTTTGTTTGTTCCTCTTTTTTTTTTGCTTCGTCCACTAAGTCAGCTCCCCGGTGGTGAGTGGTGGCCCGCTGTGTGCGATCGGTTCAGAAGCGGCAGATCGCTGGACGGAAAGTGGCCCGTCCGGTCCGGTTCGGTTGCTCGCTTGAATGAACCCCGAGGTGCCCGAGGGAGTCACCGAGACGTTCGATCTGCCAGGACCTGCCAGGACTCGCCTTAAGCCTATTACCTTCGCTGGTTAGCGAAACACTGGTCGCTTGCCGACAAACAAGTGTGGGTATTGGAAAGTGTAAGGATGAAAACATTTATTTTAGTCGACCACTAATCAGGCCAGCACTGTGGTTAAAAAGTTCCAGTTCTAGAACTTGACAATGAGACTGTACAGTAGATGGGTCTAGCTGGACCAATTTGGAGCCCCATAGTTTTGCTTTTTTGGTAACAGTACCTTGTTTTGATATCAAGAAAATGAATTGAGGTCGAAAAAATAGTAAATTAAGTTTGCAACCAATTTTTTAAAGGGTTAGGACCATGTCAACTTTTGTGCCTGAAAATGAGGTTTTGCCGGCAGCATTGTTTTTCTGCTCTGTCTTGGATTTTTTGGAAGATCGCAGTGCTTTGAGTGGTTTAAAAAAATTAAAAAAGACGATATCGACATAACAAGCAAATGGCGTCGCAAGACTACAAAAAAACGGACCTTCTGATGGGATAGAAAGGTGTGGTGCATCACAAGCTCATAGAACCTGGTGAAACCGTTAATTCGGATCGCTACTGACAACAAATGATCAAAAAACGACTAGAATGCCGTGTGCTTGTTTTGATGACCCATTGAGCAAACCTGGTTCAGCATACTTCTTCCGAATATCATTCGTTTTCTTCGATGAGACACACTATTGGCTGAGCAGAAGTTCGTTTCTTACGAGGAAGGCGAAATTGAAGGACTAATTAGTTTGCTTCAAAAGACGAAGAATTGTTTAAATGCTGCAAAAGAAGATGTGGAATCCACGATTTAGCAGAGAGTCAGGAGAAATGTATATCTAGCGATGGCACATACTTTCAATAAAATTGAATTCCAATTAATGTTGCAAAAATATGTTGTGTGAATCCGATAAAATGTTGTTGGCAAAAATTGGAGGGCAAAGTTAGCTGTCACTGTCACCAAACTAGACGTCAAACTATTAATTAATGTAGTTCGAGTAACGGGTCCGTTTTGAGAACTGTTCAACAACGTAGTTCCATTGCGCTTTGTGCCCGGTACTGTAATTTTTGCTGTCGAAAAAGGTTGAAAATGTGACAGGCGGCCCTTCAGTAGGCAAGCTCTATCGAAACCAAAAGTTTATAAGTGCCACAAAATGTTCAAAGAGGGTTACGAAACGAGACACCACCCGGACGACCACATCAACTGATGAGCTACGGTGTCAATAAAATTCAATAATTGCTGATCCGAATGCGTCCTGCTGAGATCCTGCTGACCTTGCTGGAATATCGATCGAAATCGGTGGACTCCATTGGTCGGTGACCATGCACATTTTGTGCCACAAGTTGTGCGGTGTTTTCGCAATCATTTGCACCCTATAGACAGAATGTTTTCTTTGCCCTTTTTCACCGAGTTGGGTTATAAAACTGAACCACAGCTGCTGAAGAAACTAGCGAACAGGTAAAGCAACAAATTAGGCTCGCAGGCCACCTACTGGCGGACGTGATGCATCAGCCGTCGGTAACAGCGTGCAACAGTACCAAAGTAAGCACTGAACCCCAAGCCCATGAAAATATAGCATACGAAGTTAGAGTAACCGCGTAGCGCAGCTGTCAAAAGGAGGAATCATTTGAATTCACTGTGTGCGATACAAGCGGAGCTCACACTAGCGCTGGAGCGCCCTCGCCAAATACACTGGCTCATTCCGAGCGAGCGGTTTTGGTGTGCATTGTCGGAATGTAAACTGGCTCTCGGTCGGTCGGTCGGTCGGGCTCGTCCTATTTTGCCTTGTACGCACACACTGCCCCCACTGCTCTACACTCGGCACAGAACCGCACCAGAACTCTCTGTCAGATCTTCCAACAATTCACACTCTGCCGCACGATTTTAATCTGAGCCGTTGCCAAAAAGCGAAAAAAAAAAAATCTGTGCCATATGTGGTTGCGGTACCATCCCCCACCCCGCACTCCCCAACCTTCCGTGAATGTGAACCCGAATATGCCCGACGTCTTCCCACGTTCGGAAGTTTTCTCTGAGCCGATGCGAACGCATTGCATACACGCAGGCGTTTAAGATTACAAACTGCACCGTGTGCCGGAATGTGGCCCGGGAACGCTTGGTGGTTGCGAGGAAACGAGAAGCAACAATTGCTACTGCTGCTGCGATGCTGCCACAGAGCCGGGACAGTGGGACCAGCTTGCCATAAATCGGATAAAGTTACCACCGGGTGCCTCCATCGAACGGAATGTTCGGCGGGTTGCATACTTTTAGGAGTTTAGGAGCGTGCGTAACTCTAATGCGTTGCAGGAATCGGAGCACAACGTATAGAAACTATTAAGGAGTGCTAGGGACGATTACAGGGACGGGAAGCTTCACATTTTTAACGGCAACGGCAGACCGAATTATTTGCCAAAAGGCGAAGCGGGTTTTCGGGATTGGTCGACTGACGAAGGGTCTGACAGTTCTTCGCAACCAGCACCGGGAGCAACGAATGTTTTGTGGCTGTCTATGTTCCTCCTTTTTGCTTAAGGGATGACGTGAGCATGACGTAGATCTATCCATCCCTGTCATATATCATGCTGATGTCCGACGGTAAATTGTAAAATTATTGTTACTGAATCAAAGTTTGCTAGAATAAACAAGCCGGCAACAATCCCATCCCGGAACCGAAGTGGAAGTTTCCCACTGTGCCGCTGCACTGCGTGAACACTGAACACCAACACCGCTTGACTCGGCTCGGCTCGACTCGGAACCTAATGGAGCATTCACGAAAAAGCCAATAAAACCGCCGTGAGGCAGATGAAGCTTATCGTTGATGCTTCTTATGCGAAGCAATCTGTGGATGGGGAGGGGGGGGGTTCCCTAGGAAGATCCCGATCCTGGTGGGCCTCCAACTTCGTCCAACTTAACAAACCCCCTCCCCCCCCCGCCCACCCCCGCCTGACCCAGTTCGGGCGGAGTTTGTTGCACATTTGCAAATTACATTCCGCGCTATTGTTCCACAACCGCAACGCACTCGCAACGCATAGCTGTGGGAGTGTACACCACCACCACCACTCTTTATTGTCCCCAGTGCCGAAGTTGTTGCCGGTGTTCCCGGAACAACTCCAACAAGGCCCCCCCCGCCCCTTGAAACCCTGAAGTGAAGGTAGTGTCGGTTTCGCGTGCCGCTACCTGCAAAAGCGCATCGACACATTCCCAATAAACACGTCGGAAAGGCCTGGCCTGGTGACTCCAGAAGTCTGGAACTGTGGGTCGGGGCCGGGGACTTGACGCAACGCGCGGGCCACGGAAGACCCGAAAGTGAACGTTCTGGTCCGGTTTATTTTAACCATCCCGTCAGCCATATCGCTGGTCTCACGGTGGCCGACTGGCAGCCTCTCGCCGGGAGCTGCGATATTGCATTCCTCCAGCTCCCTCCCGAGCCCAGTGTCTCGAGAATGTCGAGCGGAAGCACCTCGTCTGACCTCGTGTATAAGACCTTTCTTCCGAGCCCGCGGCTTGATAAAGTTCGCCTCGTCTTCGCGAAGGTCTTCGCGTTCCAAGTTGCTCCGTTTCCTGTTTCCAAAACAGATTAACCCGTTTTTGTGCCGCTTCCTTAGCCTCTTACGCTGTTTGTGCGCACTAGTCTCGGGTTGGAAGAAGTAAATCTACACCCCCTCCCTACCCACCCAAGGTTGACCAGTGACCAGGAGTCCGACCCGAGACTCGATCCCCAGACGAGACGAAACCGGGCCCAATGCGGAGAGAAAGAGTTAGATCTCGAGCCGTCGATAGAGAGAGAGCGAGAGAGAGAGAGCGACAGAGTGTTTGTGGGTGGAATTTTTAATTAAAAAGCATCGGCCCCGAAAGTTTCGATCCCCGTCGCTCGTAGCGCTTCTTGGGATGTGGGATGAGGTCGGCCGGGCCGGTGGTCTACGAGGATGTGCGGGATATGTCAGCCACGCTGCACGGGCTGTATTGTTCCTGATTTGGGGCTTCTCAGCTTCCGAGAAGTTCCCCGGTCCAGATCAAGTCCCTGCGACTCGCCCTGCACCCATATGAAAGCCCCGCTGATGAACTTCTATCCCGTAACCGGTTTGTAGTGGGCAACCGCAAGGCCAGGGGTGTCCAACGCCCACCACTTCCAACGGGTTTCTCACGTCACGAGTTACTAGTAGCCCTGGTACCACAACTCCATGGGCTTCCCCGCTGTGGTGATCCGTGGAGAAATGCGTGGTCCAACTTTGGGCGACTGGCGAAAGGCAAAGAATTCATTAACCGAACCTCACCGAAGTGAGAGAGCATGAAGTGAGAGAGCATGCCCTCATGAAGTGGAGGGCTTTGACCACCGAGGACCCCAAATTTACACGCCTGCTCTCGAGAACTACCTATTACATCTCTCACCTCCCTGACAGCACAGCATCACCACTCACTCCTTGTGGACTTCTTGGAGGTCCAGGTCGATTCGAACTACAATTCGTCGCCGCCAAAGACATTCCGATGTGTGCCGAATTCACGATCACGGCTAACTTTTCTGGCCGGCACAGCCTCCAACTTTCCCCGTAGCACCCCTCCCCCGCCCCCTCTAACCCCCTTCCAG
>NW_026684547.1:6023-7206 GCF_943735745.2 Anopheles bellator | reverse complement strand
AAGAGGTCCACAGGGACCATGAATCATATTTTTGATCACAACCTCATGTAAGCCAGGATCTATTCGGATATCAGGAATTTCAGCAGATATAATTTTATCCATTTCACCATTTGGTCGTATTTTATCAACTAACCAAATCAACATGTGCGCATGAGGCAAACCGCGTTTTTGCCACTCCACAGAATACATCCAACAGCGTGTCTTGCCAAACACACACTCTTTCACAATTAAATCCTTCAAAGATTTCAACTTTTGTCGAAAGACTCTAGCTGATATATCGTGGCGATCAGAGGGCGATTGACCAGGTAATATTTGTTCTTGAATTTCCACCCACTTGGGATTGCATGTAAATGTGATAAATAAATCAGCTGTTCCATAATGTCGGACATACGTCATAGCATCCTGAGCATATTCATGCATGTGTCGGGGGCTTCCAATATATGTTGCCGGAAGTATGAACGCCTTTCCCAAATTGGCTGGATCGAAGTTAGCGTCTTTCGCGATAGCATCGCGCAGCTCAAAATATTGTTCGGAACGTAACTTAGATTGATTTAGCCTTACGTACAGAAGTCTTTCTGACTCAATCTTCGCATACATGTCCACTACATATTGGAGGAAGAGCGCGCGACATTTCAAAATACTGTTTTCTGTTTCCAGGCGAATCATGAGCCGATAGGCGTAATAGTTCATTGAACTCACTTTTTTAGAAGTTTCCTCACCTGTCCGAGAATTAACCATTTTGATATTGAAATGATACCCATCCTCTCCTTGCCAAAATATAATCGGGTATTGCAAAGCGTCATAACACCGATGAGTTTCACTGATGCGCTTGATATCGCCACTTCTGCGTTGCAGGACGATATCCCTACTTTCACATCCTTCGCCTACAATCAAAACAGCAACCTCGTCGATTGTTGGGGTGTTATATTGCCTTTCATGTTGTCCAGTAGGTCTTTTGTCAGCTCGTATCACAATGCGATGATCGTTGGTTGGCAGATTGTCTAGAGCAGTTCTGAAAAGTCTAACCAATTCATTATGTTGCTGGAAAAATAATTCTAACTCTCCTACGATCTCACGATCCGTATTTGGATTGTGTCGACAACGTTGGTTGCTTTGCTCTTCATTGTTCCCCATGAAATAAATTTGCAGGAACGTATGTTCTGCTAGGGATGTTGGAAGTAAG
>NW_026684547.1:0-5523 GCF_943735745.2 Anopheles bellator | reverse complement strand
CGCCCCCTATATGTAAACGATAAATTTCAACGCATACACCTAATAGTTCCTTACAAGAAGTCGGGTGAAATTGCAGCGTATACAACGAATTACCTATTATTTTGACCAGGCTAAATCAAACTGCTGCAAATCAATAGGCTGTAACACACATGTACTTTTGAGTAAAATATCACCAACATAGCTAAATAATGATGTAAACTAGTGTATCTAAGTACAGTATCAGTATGGTGATCATTGGTTAAGAGAGTGGTTTGAGTAGAGTTCAAATTGTACCAGCTTTACACAAATACAGGGTGAGATGAAAAACTGCAACAAAGTAAAACGCCATGTTTTTTTCATTTTTGTTTAAATTTTATTGAATGAAAGCCAAAAATGTCGGAAATAATATAAAATTTTAGACAAATATTATATTTGTTCGAATTGGCCACCTTTGGCACGAATTATAGCTTCAAACGGCCAATGAAACCGTCACACGCTGCCCGAAAGTGACTCTGCGGTATTTTGTCCCATTCTCGGCGAAGCGCTTTCTTGAAGTGATCGACAGTTTGTTTTTTTTAGTGCCAACCTTGCTTTCCAAAATACCCCAGGCACAATAGTCCAACGGATTGGCATCCGGAGATTTTGGTGGCGATTGTGCGCTGGAAATGAAGCGAGGAACCTCATTTTTTAACCATTCTTGGGTGGCGCGAACTGCGTACGATGGTGCTGAATCCTGTTGGAATGTCCAAGGTCTGCGCCCGAAATGTTTGCGTGCCCAAGGCTTCAATGCACCCTCCAGAATATTTTCGCGATAACATTCGGCATTTATTTTGACGCCACGGTCGATGAATACGAGCGGAGAGCGGCCATCGGTTTTTATGGCAGCCCACACCATCACAATGGCTGTCGCTTGAGTTCTGGTGGCTAATCGAAGGTGTAAATTTTCAGTTGACCTCTCTGGCAAGTAAACACGATCATTTTGTTTGTTTACAAACTGCTGGAAAACGAATGGTTTCTTATCGGAGAAAACTAAATTCGGCAGTTCACCACTTTCAGCCAAGCGAAGCAAGTCTTTGGCTCTTTCGAGTCTAACTTTTTTTGTGCATCGGTAAGATCTTGCACTTTTTGGAACTTTAATGGGTTTAGTCCAAGCTCATTTTTTTAATATTTGCCGAATGGCGTATTGCGATATGTCCAGCCATTTTTCGGCCACTGCGACACTGATTTCAATCAAGTCGCTTCTTCATTTTTCGAACAATTTCTGGTGATGTTGCTGTTTTTTCCGTCCACTTCCTTGACGTCGGCTTATACTACTAGTATCACGGTAACGAGCGATGGTACGAGACACAAAAGATTTATCAACATTTAAATGCTGGAGGGTTCTAACGATAGCCACTTGTGGTTTTCCAGCCAAATATAATGAAAGAAACCCGGCATGGTTTTGCGGTACCCGGAGCGAGTGGGGACCAGCCATCTTGGTGAGGGGCCTTCAGCTCCTCACACAGCGAGAAACCGAAAGGTTTCATCTCCCGAAAGGGGCGCTGGAAGATTCTTCCTTCCTTAACAAAAAAAAAAATAATAATATAATGAGCTATAAATCTGAATAAATCTGGAGCTGGAATAAATCTGACCGCTGTCGGACGAGATCTTTAGAAATGACAGCAGTCTGAAGTTGGTTGCAGTTTTTTCATCTCACCCTGTATATGTTTTATTTGCCAGCAGTGTATGTGTTAGGCTCGAGAAATTTCAGCCCTTGTGTTAAACAATGACATTCGCACTAGGGTGCCATCAGACAGTAGGTCATGCTACAAAATGAAGAAGCTATTTCGCTCACATTTCGTGTCGAGAATGCCAAAGCTTGTGTCTTACAGAATCCTTATAATACCAGTTCTTTCATGCCAGTGTAATTCTGACAAACCATGACTTACTTACTTAATCCGGTTACAACCGCCGAGCGGTCTTTACCTGCTCCAAGGAAGCTTACCACCGCTGGCGGTCGAGAGCCTTCGTCCACCACATTGGAATACCGGCCACTGTTGCGTCCCGGTCGACACAATCTCTCCATCTCACACGGGGCCTACCACGCCCCCTCTGTCCTTCTGGACGGCCTAAGAGGACTTTACGGGCTGGTTCGTCGTCCGCCATTCTCATGACATGACATGACATGACAAACCATGACACCACGTTTAAAATTGACAGAACCCTCTTAACCTGCTTCAAGAAGAATGTTTTTATAATGATTTTTGGCAATCTATGCTTGGACGGACAATAGAAAAGTCGTTGAAACAGCGAACTGTACACATTGTACGACAACCTTGTTGTGCAGCGTCCACATGTTGCCAGGTTCCGGTGGGCTGGTCAGTCATAAGAATGGCGGACGATGAATCAGTACGTAAAGTCTTCATCAGCTATCAGGCCATCCATAAATACAGAAAGGACTTTGCAGGGCCCGTTTAAGATGGTTCGACTGCATCGATAGCGATGCAAGAACGAAACGTTTAACGGTTTAACAAGTTATCAGACAAAGGCCTTTGACCGCGTGCAGCGGAGGGAGTCTGTGTTGATGGCCTGGATATTTCGGCTTTACCAATCTACTATACCAGTAGTCGAATAAGAATAAGAAGAAGAAGCTGATACACTATTACTAGGGGGCTACACGAAGCGTGAAAACTAGCGTAAAATTAATTTGTAATGTCAAAACGTTTACGCTTCGTGTGGCAGCAAAAATATAAAAACGAAACGTGAAACGTGTTTACGTTCGTGTTTTTGGTCCAAGAAAATAGAAATAGAAGAGAAATTAATTGATTTCTGAATTTTTTTATCTGTTTTTTCCGATTTTGTTGCTATACCAGCAAATAAAAACATAAATTATTCTCTGTTTGTAAGCAAAGCGTATGAAAAAAATAATTACGCTCGGGTTTACGCCTCGCGCGAGCCGTAAACGTTTTGACAGCGCCGCAGCAGTTAATGTCAAAATGACAGCGGTCGTTAATGTCAAAATCATTACGTTACGCTTGATGTAGCCCCACAGTTAGGTTTTAATGCACGCTTTTGAAATAGGAATCGATTAATCAGTGTAAAGTAGATGAAAGACCCCAGTCCGTTCCTCTAAGATTAAAATCAAAAAGTCTACGACACATCATTGATATCCTAGTTTGTATGAATAATAGTTAATTAGGATGAAGTTACAACGTACATAGTTTGCCGGATATGCAAGGGAAATTAGTTTTGTCAGACGCTCACGTGCGCATGCTGCAACATACGGCAACCGCTACCGCTCCCGGGAATGCTGCAATCGCGCAGATAAGGTAATTTCAAATTGTATTTTTGATATCATTCACTAAGTCCTATCTTTAAATCAGTAACGCACTATGTGTGGATGCTTTCAAGATTGTGCGTTCAATAAATGGCCAGAGATTTCAGCTGACAATCAATCAGCGTTGTTTCGTTATTCCTTTCTTTGTAAAATTTCAGTCACAATTTTTTATTAAATATGTACTTGACAGATTCGATTTGTATAAGTTATGTTATTTTATATAGTCGAATTATTATTTATTAGACACTTGTTTCTTTCAACACTGCAACAGAGGGACTAACTGCCTGATTGAAACGCGCGGGCCTAAATAGTTGAGTCAACGCGCTGACGCCTAGCATATCGAGTCGATTCCGATGGTCGCGCTGTTGGTTGACCTACGTTGGTATGGTCACTCGCGCTGACGCCGTTCCGGGTGTTTTGCTGATGTAGCCCCGGTGGCGCCTGGGCCAGCTGGTCGTGGCGTAACGTATACATACATGACCATGTTCGCTTTGAAACTAGAAAATTAACAGTGTTGAGAAATGCCAGCTGGTTTGCTGGTAAGCTGGTAAAATTAATTTGTAATGCCAAACCGTTTACGCTTCGTGTGGCAGCAAAAATATAAAAACGAAATGTCTAACGTGCTTACGTTCGTGTTTTTGGTCCGAGAAAATAGAAATAGAAGAGAAATAAATCGATTTCTGAATATTTTTTTCTGTTTTTTCAGATTTTGTTGCTATACCAGCAAATAAGAACTTAAAATATCCTCTGTTTGTAAGCAAAGCGTATGCAAAAAGTATTTACGCTCGGGTTTACGCCTCGGCCGACCCGTAAACGTTTTGACGTAAGAGGCGCAGCAGTTTGGCATTAATCTGTAATGTCAAAAACATTACGTTACGCCTAATGTAGCTCCCCAGTTAGACCATGACAAAGCATGACACCCCCCACTCAAAAGGGAGGGTCCACTCTCCGGAGTGCAGAAGGTTTCTCTTGCTCTGTTTGCAGTTCACACCTCCAGTTACCATTGGTTGATAATGTGGTGTTACTTAGCAAAAACCCGATCATCTGCTTTTAGCTAATTGACACCAACAATTTTATTCGTACAGAATGCCCACCACTTCTCCACTTACCCGTGCGTGTCTCAAATCTATCTAGTCTCTTTCCTTATAATTATTAATATTATTTTGCATATTCATTTTCTGAATTTTATAATCTTGTCATCATCATAATCAAAGCGTATGATGACATGCACAGTCTCGACAGATATTGCTCCACAAGATCCAAGATTCACAGGTACAACATGTAACATATAACGTAACTACTGTTTTGTTAAAACGCAAGTTGAACGACCCCTCTTGTGTATGCGGAGCACAAATGCTTGTTTTTTTATCGAGCTTTAAACGACCGATCTGGTGTACGCAGAACACAGGCGTTTGAATTCTCTTAGACTTTCAGCATGGGTTATAAAACTTGGCATACTGTTGTACCATTGCACCCCCTTGAAAAACAAAGAGTTACGGGCATTACCTGTAAGTTAATTGGTAAGTCTAGGATCACCAGCTCTACGGGTACTGTAGCGGTGGATGTCCGACCCACGAACTATCCGGTCAATACCTTTCACAATTTTCACACAAACGTTACAGTTTGGTACACGATCGTCTGCCTCACTAATCCACTGTAGAATATCTAGCATGACAGTAGATGACGTGTAAAAAAATACAAGTACTAATAAACTCAAAATCCTCCTCATCACTTTGTTTTGTAGCCTCTGGAAACGTTGTAATTGTGTCTGGTTGCCCAGGAATAAAATGAAATCGCAAAAATCCAAATGTGGTTAGACTAGTGCCCTGTAGAACTGAACTTTCCCAAATAAGTTTAGATCATTGTAGTAGTATGATGTATTTCCGAAGTTTTAGTTTTTTATGATTTACAATTGGCAATTTCGCTTTTAATGGGTACAGCTTTGCTTTTCCACGTTGATTGGAGCATTTTAACCTATCTTAGGTGGCACGCATTGTTGGTTTTTAATACCGTTTTTGGTGGTAGGAAGGTAGTGCAGGAAAAACTTTTCTGGAAAAAAAAACCTGCGATGATGGCTTAAGGTAACTTAAACGAACTTAATTATATCCCTATCTAACTTAAGACTATTAAGCTTATTTCCTAACTAATTTATAACTAATTTTACTAACTAATTTTAATTTATGGTTGAGCGTGTTGGGTAGTTATGTGTTCTATTTCCTGAACTATTC
>NW_026684546.1:2276-7213 GCF_943735745.2 Anopheles bellator | reverse complement strand
TCTTTTTTCTTTTTTCTTTTTTCTTTTTCTATTTTCTATTTTCTATTTTCTATTTTCTATTTTCTATTTTCTATTTTCTATTTTCTATTTTCTATTTTCTATTTTCTATTTGATGATGATGATGATAAGTCCCACCTCTTACCCCTGCATAGGTTTGAGAAGGACGGATTTATCTATCGATAGTTACATATAACAATAAGCGAGAGGGGGCGTGGGAGCAATCTCTCCAGAACCATGGCATCTAGCTTTACTCCTTTCGTACAACGGTCGCCATCCCTTAAAGTGTTGGACCATGACAATGCATGACATCCTCCACTGAAGGGAGGGTCCACTCTCCGGAGCGCAGCAGGTTTCTCTTGCTCTGTTTGTAGTGCACACCTCCAGTTACCATTGATTGATAATGTGGTGCCACCCCTGATCATCACAGCCTGATCATCTGCTTTTAGCTAATTGACACCAATGATTCTATTCGTACAGAATGCTCACCACTTCCTCATTTGCGCGCGCGTGTCTCAAACCTATCTAGACTCTTTCATTCTATTTATTATTAAAATTTTTCATATTCAATTTCTCAATATTTTTTTAATCTTATCATCACCATAATCAAAGCGTATGATGACAAGCACAGTTTCGACAGATTGCTCCACAAGATCCAAGATTTGACAGATACTACAAATACAACAAAATACAACATGTAACATATAACGTAACTACTGTTTTGTTGAAGTTAGACACAAGTTATACGACCGCTCTTATGTATGCGGAGCACAAGCGCTTGAATTCCCCCAGATCTGCGGCTTGGGTGATGCGTCTCGGCATCCTATTGTACCACTGTACCCCCTTGAAGAACAAGGAATTACAGGCGTTTACTGACAAATAGTTTGGTAATCTCGGATCCCCCGCTCTGCGAGTACGGTAGCAGTGAACTATCTATCTGTTCTCCCAAGTACGATGGCACAATCCCTTTCAAAATTTTATACAAAAAAATTGCCGTTTGGTACGCGATTCTCTGCCTAACTGACATCCATTGTAAAATATCTAGCATAATAATAGATGAAGTATACCTACTACAACCCAAAATTAGCCTCATAATTCTGTTCTGCAGCCTCTGCAACCTTTGAATCTGTTTTTGGTTTCCAAGGAATAAAATGGAGGCACAAAAATCAAAGTGGGGTGACACTATTGACTTGTACAATTGAATTTTCGCAAAGAAATTCAGATTGCTGTTCAACCTACAGATCACTCCACACTTCTTTGCCACCTTTGAGGTAATGTAATCCAAGTGTGGTCCAAACTTCATTCCATCATCCAACACTACTCCCAGATATTTCATCTCTGAAACTCTATCGATAGGTTCCTGTTTGATTGCAATAGACAGCCGTATGTCAGTTGACTTCGCTGACAAGATCATGTACTTTGTTTTCTTGACATTCAAAGCCAATTTTTTGTACTTCAACCAGCCGTCTAAAGCCAGCAAGTCACTATTTATTTGTGTCTCAGCCTGTTTTATGTCTTTTTCAGAGACAAATAATACTGTGTCATCTGCAAAAAGATTGATATCACAATATTTTAAAATACTTTTCATGTCATTAATATACATAATAAAGAACAGTGGCCCAAGAACACTGCCTTGCGGCACCCCAAGGGTGTTATCAATAGAGTCCGAACAGTGGCTCCCGAAAACTGTCCTTTGTGTTCTGTTCTGTAAATAATCGGCAAACCATTTTAGCTCAGTACCCATAACACCGAACCTTTTTATAGTTTCCAGTAGCAAAGGTCTCGATATCGTCTCAAACGCTCGCTTAAGGTCCAAGAAGACAGCAATAGTCGGTTGTTTCCTCTCCATGAAACCCTTCCATTTGGCATGGACCAGGTTTAGTGCAGATTCACAAGAATGTCCTGCTCGATATCCCGACTGCTCCCTGACAAGCAACTTATTCCCGTCCAGATATTGTATCAGCTGGTCTTTCACAACAAACTCCAAGACCTTTTCAAGAATATTGAGCATGTTAATGGGACGAAACTCATCCGCATTAATAGCCCCAGCCACTTTAGGAATAGGGACAACTGTCGACTCCTTCCATGAGGCCGGGAAAATACCATTCTCTAAAGATTGGTTAATCACCGAAAGAAGCATCGGCCCAACCACACAGAAACTGTCCTGTAGTACTTGAGCGTTTACTTTTCCTATTCCGGCCTTGTTTTTTAAGTTAAAGCAAATCTTTCTGAGCTTGTCATACGAAATTTGTTCGAACTTGAACCTTTGTCTTGTAATGATGATATTCCTCAGCTCCTTTGGTTCAGGCATATCAGCAATTCCTTTATGAATAGTTTTAACACTTTCAACAAAGAACTTGTTAAAACCCTCTGCAATTGAAGCTTCGTCGAAAACGGCTCCTCCAGCAAATTTCACAACAACTCCAGTTTTGTCCTCAGGTTTTAGCATGGATTTAAGGATTTTCCATAGTTCCTTGCTATTCCCTTGGTGCTTACTGATCTCGCTACAGAAAAAAATCTGTTTAGCTTTTTTTAATTCGGCAGTATATTCATTTCTCAAAACAGTATAAAGATACCAGTTTTCTGAAATGTTGGTTCTAATGAACTTGTCATATGCCTTATCTCTCCTTCTTTTTAGCCTAGCAAGCTCTGTGTTGTACCATCTGCTGGAGGTGTGACCTGGTACAGTTCGTAATACAGAAAAGCTTTCCACAGCTTTTTCCAGTACTTCCCACAGGTGTTTGGCCTTGTCACTTAAACCAGTTTCAATCTCCTGCAAGCAATCCGCCTTACAAAGGGTTTCTTTGGAGTACCTGGATAAGCATACCTTACGTCTGTAGTCCATACCAGGGAACTTCCGACCAATTCTGATACCTATCGTCTCGTGATCTGATATCTTGATATTCGGGACCGTCCGTACCGCAATAGCTTCACTGTTACTGTAAACATGGTCAATCAAGGTCCTGCTGACCCTTGTCACACGTGTTGGTTGGCTCACTTTTTGATACATGTTAAAAGATGTCATTAATTTTTTTAGTTTTTGTGACCTTGCCGTGTTGAACCAATCTATATTGAAGTCCCCCATAACCAATTTCTTTTTGTTTAGCTGAACGAATTCTTCTAGCCATACCTCTAGGATTTCCATAAAACGTGAATCGCTTGAACTTGGCGAGTGGTACAGAATACCGTAGTTCGCTGGCGTCGCACCGCGGGAAACGGAAATGCCAAGGAACCAATTATTTTCTTCAGTTCTATTGACTAAAACCTTGAAAACAACAGAATCCCTAGCATACACTGCAACTCCACCCGTGTGGCGCGAATTAGACACACAACATACGCTCCTATACCCCGTCACATGGTACTGGTCAAACGCTTCAGCCTCAGTGATATGGGTTTCAGCGATAAAAACAAGAGATGGTTTGAGCTTTAATATAACCTCCTGCAACATAATGTAGCTGGTGGACAGTCCGGCAATGTTGAGATATAGAATCTCATACTGAGGACTAATAACCACACCTACCCGCTACTGTGGGGAATTTCTTCTCTTTTCCCATTGCATCTTAAATGTTGGACAGTCTCTGCTATTTGCAGCGTGCTGAGTGTCTATATCCGTACTTTTTTGCCTATTCTCTTGGACACAATTTAAACACTTCAACACGTTTGATTTGCAGAGCGATGTTTTGTGCCCCTCACCGCACCTGGAACAGGCTTCTTCGAATTTGCATGTCTTTGTTGTGTGTCCAAACCTCGCACATTTGAAACACCTCAACACCCTTATTGATCTACACATTTTACAAATATCAAACCCTATTTTTACTCTATTTCGATTTTCAAGATAGTCACATGCTCCTTCGTCAACATCTACAAGGGCGTTATATTTTTCATACTTCATATCCTTATGTTCAAACCTCCCTATGACTTTTACTGTCGTCCATGGGATGTCCTCATTTTGGGATTTGAGGAAATCCTCTATCTCATTTTCTGAATAATTCTCCGTCATACCCACTAATTTCATTCTAATTAGTGGATATGACACGGAGTACCCCTCTCCTAGATGTTTCCCGAGGAGCTCCCTGACTTCGGTAATCTTTACATTGTTGGCTACTTTTACCGATACCTGCCCTTCGCTTCCGTTGCGGAAATCCGAGAGTTGATGTTCTCTCGGATCCAATTTTTCCCTTAAATAGGAACGGGTCACCGCGCAAGTTTGATTGATTTTTGGAATGACTACCAACCTTCCCTGCCGCTGTCCGTTGGACGTGGGTTTTGCAACTGATTGCGCTGAGCAACTTGCGTCAACATGCCTAGCCGTGGTCGAAATCGGTAGCTTCCCACCACTGGTCCTCTTCTGCCTAACCACTTCAGTCCACGTCTCATGGTCTGGAGTCGCTGTGTCAGATATGCTTTCTATGTCTAATTTAGTAGCTGGTCCCTCACGGGCAATTCTCTGACTATTCACGGTGAGTAAGTCGTCTGAACAGGTTTGATCCAGCAAAACTGACTCAATGGTCCGTCGCTTGTCAACTTTTTCGATGCTATTAACCTGTTGTTTGTCAACATTATCAGCGTCACGCGCGTCATCTCTAAATGCCCGTAAGCCCGCTTCCAATTTTTCACACATACTTGTTTCAAAGATTTTGAACCTGTCGTTCAACATATCCAACGTAACACAATCCTCGTTGCAGTGGGATCTCTTTTCCGGTTCTCTGGTGACGTTGCAACCATCACACCTAAAAAACAAATTCGGGTTATCGCATAAAATTCTCCAAACCGACATTTTTAGAGATGTGCAGCGACGATGGAACACACCACCACACTCTCCCTCGCAAACCACGCTGTCATCTCCTACTACCACAGGCTTACTACATTTCGAGCAGTTTTTGCCGTCCACCGCTATTTTTTATTTTTTATTTTTTATTTTTTATTTTTTATTTTTTATT
>NW_026684546.1:0-1776 GCF_943735745.2 Anopheles bellator | reverse complement strand
TGCAGAAGGCGGACGGAACCTCGCGGCCATGCGGCAATTACTGGGCGCTGAACGCTCTAACGACAATTGATAGGTAACCCGTCCTATGACCGTCCTTCACTATGACCGACCGATGAGAGTCAGAGTGACGATGACAAGTGCAATCGTGTTTGTGTCGTGCTCCGTAGATTTTTGTTGGTTTGCGAATGAAATGTTTGCCTAACGGTGATTGTAGCGTTCGCAAGCGTACCTAAGTGTTTGGTCTTTCGACAGTGTTTGTTTGTTTTTAACTTTTTGAGGCGGCTGTGGAGATATTTTAGATTTTGATCGCGTTCTGGCGGGCGTCAGTCTCTGGTTGAAATTTTGGCAAGGTGTACGACTGATCTGTGTGTGGGTGTCATGAGTTTGACCTCAGGGTCAGCGGAGGCCCGAATTTCTGCAGTGGACGGCAAAAACTGCTCGAAATGTAGTAAGCCTGTGGTAGTAGGAGATGACAGCGTGGTTTGCGAGGGAGAGTGTGGTGGTGTGTTCCATCGTCGCTGCACATCTCTAAAAATGTCGGTTTGGAGAATTTTATGCGATAACCCGAATTTGTTTTTTAGGTGTGATGGTTGCAACGTCACCAGAGAACCGGAAAAGAGATCCCACTTCAACGAGGATTGTGTTACGTTGGATATGTTGAACGACAGGTTCAAAATCTTTGAAACAAGTATGTGTGAAAAATTGGAAGCGGGCTTACGGGCATTTAGAGATGACGCGCGTGACGCTGATAATGTTGACAAACAACAGGTGAATAGCATCGAAAAAGTTGACAAGCGACGGACCATTGAGTCAGTTTTGCTGGATCAAACCTGTTCAGACGACTTAATAATAATAATACTTGGCCTTCCGTCTTACGACATGGCCTGACGAACAATTTCCCTCCAGTTCCCTCGGTTCCTGGCTGCCGCTCTCCAGTCCCTGGGACACCGAGTACTCTCCGCCAAATCTCGCTCCACCTGGTCCAACCATCTCGCTCGCTGCGCTCCTGGTCGTCTCCGCCCTACCGGATCTGAGGCGAACACCATCTTCGCAGGGCAGTTGTCCGGCATTCTTACAACAAGCCCTGCCCAGCGTATCCGTCCGGCCATGACCACCTTCTGGATACTGGGTTCGCCGTAGAGTTGCGCGAGCTCGTAGTTCATCCTTCGCCTCCATACTCCGTTCTCCTGTACGCCGCCAAAGATCGTCCTCAGTACTCGTCGCTCGAAGACTCCGAGTACTCGCCGGTCCTCCTCTAGCATGGTCCACGTCTCATGCCCATAGAGAACAACCGGCCTTATGAGGGTCTTGTACAGGTTACACTTCGTACGGAGGCTAAGTCTGCGTGACCGCAGTTGCCTGTGGAGCCCATAGTAGGCACGACTACCGCTGATAATACGCCTCCGGATCTCACGGCTGGTATCGTTGTCCGAAGTTACCAGTGAGCCGAGGTAGACAAACTCGTCGACTACCTCGAACTCATCGCCGTCGATCACAATACTGCTGCCTAGGCGTTGCCGGTCGGCTTCGGTTCCGCTGGCTAGCATGTACTTGGTTTTAGACGCATTTATCAGCAATCCAACCTTCGCTGCTTCGCGTTTTAGTCTGGCGAACGGCTCTGCCACCGCCGCAGTTGTTCTGCCGACAATATCCATGTCATCGGCAAAGCAGACGAACTGGCTGGATTTGTTGTAGATCGTGCCCCGCGTGTTAGTATCCGCCCGGTTCATCACACCCTGTAGCGCGATATTGAACAGCAGGCAGGAGAGGCCATCA
>NW_026684545.1:6754-7899 GCF_943735745.2 Anopheles bellator | reverse complement strand
TTTTTTCCATCTCAACATGGGATGTCGTTATGTTGCAGTGATGTAGCTCCTGGATGTTGCTTATCGAGGCTTCGTGTTGTCGTTCGTCCTACGCCACAGAAACCAGAATGAAGAACAACGATTCGATTGCTTTTGTGGCTGCTTGTGGGAGAATAATGTCCACCGCTGGCGCACTGTTTTTCGAAAGTACTTCACACAAACCCAACCAACCAGAAGTGGATGTTCAAAAATTCTTTGAAATGATTTCTTCGGAGACAATTGTTTCAATGAAAGTATGGACTTGTTTGATGAGATTCCTTTTCCGCTGCTTAAAGCTCACTTCACAACGATTTTTTCTTAAAGGTGATCTTAATTTGATGTTTAAGTCTTGAAGAATAACAATTTACTTCCTCTTGAAACAACACGATTATACCAAACACGTCGTCAATAATTTCCTAATCGCTCAGAAGAGATTTATTAACGGCATAAACGTTCCGAACCATTTAGTGTTCGGTGGTCAACCAAGAACCAGGAGAAGGAATGTTCTCTAATTTCATAGCCCGACGTCACCAAACGCTGCTATCAGCAAATTACAGGTCCATTTTGAATCAAGTAGCAGCGGCATTTCAGGCCACGCGTCGTCTAAGACCAACATGATTCAATGTAGCAAATTTGTAAAACTCATTTCTAACAAACGACCCCAACGTCCAATGGGAAGTGGTCACTGTCTGACGGCAATGGCGATGTGATATGCTGTTGGACCGTTGGCGATGCGATGTGCTGAGACATAAAAATTGCTACAGTATTAATTAACCGCATCCATCGTCGTCTTCGTCTTCTGGGTAGGATAGAAGATGTTGGACGCTTATGATGCAGTCTATCACAACCGTGCTGAACAGAACCGTTCTCATATCATCCTGAACTGGTTTGTGACTTTCAGAGGTATCCAAGAGAGCCCAGAACCGCAAGGTGACTCGCACACCAATGCGCATTCCAGTAGCACTACGATATCTTTTTCTCTGTCCTGCCATCTTTGAGGAGCCAGCTTCTTATGTTCGATTCTACTCTCGCCATCATCTTCATTTTATCAAGGTATTTGCCGCATCTTACCTGAGCGGCAGCTCGCAATCATTTTGCACGCAAACTGGTTGTGGCTATAAAACACA
>NW_026684545.1:4578-6254 GCF_943735745.2 Anopheles bellator | reverse complement strand
CACCGACATATTTTACAAGAATAAACAAAATTAGCACCCAACGTACGACGCACGCGACTTCTATTCGCGCGGCTTCATTCTGGGTAGGGCCCACTTTTGGCTAAAGAGGCAAAGCGTGTGTGTATTTAGTGTAAATGATCTTAACCACTCTCTTAACATCATCAGCACTCAAGAGGTCCACAATGTAAATAGTACGCCCTACCGACCGAAGAAACCACACGGCGGTTACTCTACGTCCGCCGAAACCCGCAAAGTTGGGTATGGTTCAAGATTTTCATTTCCGATGTGCATTTGGCCCCAGCGATGATGACGATGATTTTCGCAAAAACAGAATAATTGAGTCGTTAAAGTAATGAGGGCACTTAACCCTCCTCCTTCGTTTGGAAGACCCAAGGCGACGAATCTGAGGTGCGTACGTCTGAATGGTGCTTTTGTTTTTTGTACTCCCCTCATATTGCTCGCTCCAGTTTCTTCGTTTACTTATCGAGAAATCTCTGCGCTTTTTTGAGGGCGGGTGTCTTGCAGAAATCGTTCAAAGAAAATCGCCTTTCATGGTTTCGGGCTGCTCGAAGCCGCTTCCGGCAATGCCACGGTGCGAGATGAGGTTTAAAGAAACTCGCAGAGTTGTTTGCCGCAGGGCCAGATGCCTGCAGCAGTCGGCGAGTTAACGGTTCGATTAAAAGCAGATTTCGCTTGGCACTGATTTGCGGCCATAAAATGGAGCGTAACCTTCGGCAATTAACGAAACAGGCCTGTGGCGATGGGAAAAGAAACAATGGAATCCGAAACTATGTAATTCGTTCCAATATTACAAGGCTCTCAGGGCGGACCAGTTATTGCTGCGTTAATTCGCAATAACATTTACTCTTCCGATTCATTGTCCTGCCAGTATCGTCACTTTAATAAAAATCAATCAGCCATTTATGATAATTTGATGATCAAATTCATGAATACTGGACCCTCACGAAAGTAAACAAAATTCTGATTTTGAACAGTTACTTTCAAGTCATCCCTCACAACATGTCGATCGGTTAGATCTGGTTCAGGCGATTAGATTATAATCCTCATATGCAAAAATTTAAAACATGCTAAAAATGTTTGACTCGCAACCGAGCACCAGCCTTTCGCTTGTGGGGCTTCTGCAAGAGAAATCACTCTAAATCTATATCTCAACTCGTTTGAAATTATAGCCCCTGATTTTCATTCCAAAGAGCAACTCTTTCTCGTCAACATCATTATCAACTCATCATCATCATCGTCATCAACTCAACATCATCAACTCTTTCTCATCGCCGGTCTTTGTCATTCCCTGCTGGGTGTGCTCATGCCGCGGTACCATTAAAGATCCTTTTCGGCGCGGTTGGTAATTAAGGTTGGCTGCTGTGTTTACATTTATACTATTTGCCTGCGTAAGGCAAGCCCCGTGATGTTACTTTTGCTCCGCGTGTCGGCAAATCATAAAAGGGAACGGTTTTACCGCCGGGAGTTGATGTGTGCAAGGTCCGGTCGACCCGGACCAGCCCGGGAATAAATAACTTTAAATTATAGTACTGCCGATTTTTGGCAGCATCGATTTGATCGATAGAAAGTGAGTGATCTCGCAGTGCTGACTGTTATTCGGATTGAGCCTTTTTGTAAATGAATTTCGCTATGTTTTTTCTCACTCTTACCGCTCA
>NW_026684545.1:3638-4478 GCF_943735745.2 Anopheles bellator | reverse complement strand
TTGACGACACTATCGGCAGACCTACCATTCCGGGCGACCGATGACAGAGGTAATAAACAAGACTAACGCGTGCGCCTTCTCTGCCTGCCTAGCTTCCTGTACTAAGGTGGGCTGAGGTTAAGGAAAATTGAAATTTATTGGTACAGGGGCCGGGACCGGGAAAAGGTTCAATTAGTGTATGTTCGCTGACATTTGGGGCCGCCCAAGAACTATCCCATTTCGCACCATGGCGGCTCTACCTACGATAAAAGCGATGTAGTTGTTTGTCATTTTAAGTTCATTAGTCCGGGGAGCTACCTAATTTATTCTGGGGCTGATGATGGGGATCCACATTAATTTAAAGACCACCAGGACCACTAGCTTCACGGATACATCACGTGTGGAAGTCGTTCCGGACAAATCTTTGCGGCCATAATACATATTCGTTACAAAAACGGCAGCAAATAGACGGTTAATAAAAAGTAATGTGTCCCTTGATAGACCGACTCGTCCGCAGTGTCGGAAGATACAGGTTGCCTTAACATTGTCGGAGAACCATAAACAGTTCGTTACCAGCGCGAGGAAAATAAAATTCTAACTCATCTCCAGGCAGCCGCTACTGTCCTCGGCCATTTTCGATAAAAAAAAACCAGGACACTCATGCACAATGCCCGAGGTTGGCACTCGTACGTGGACCATAAAAGTTCTCCCCCACGGGAAGAATTTGCGCAATGCTCGTCGTTGCTGTCAGCCCATAGGTGAAGCAACAGCGCCGAGCATGGATCTTGGCATTCATAGCCGAGCATCTTACTTTTCTATTATCAGAACCCGAAAATAAATCCATTCACTGGCTCCAGAATA
>NW_026684545.1:2336-3538 GCF_943735745.2 Anopheles bellator | reverse complement strand
AAACAAATGAGAAAAAAGGAGAGGAGGAAGCTGGAACGAAATTTATGTCAGAATCAAGACAAATAAAAATACCACCATTTTGCATCGGGCATGGAGCTCTCGAGAAGGAGAAATGTTTCACTTACAATCGGGATCCCCTGACGGCAGAGTTGGGGCTAGAAAATGGAAAGTTCCTGAGTTCCTTTCTGCTGTCGCGATGTCGAGATGTCAAGTCTGTGGTTTATATCTCACACGTGTTGTGTGTCGCTTTTCAAATGATAATAACACTTGCAATAGACATCTGAATATCTGGCTCGCACTACTTTTAATAGAATCTCTTCGTTGTGTTGCTAAGGTTATCGAAATTAATTTAGGATATGTGTGACTACTATACACTACCTCGGTCGCGAAATTCATCAAACGACCCTTCAATTAACTTTTTCGTCGACGAAATGCGTGCGAAGATTCCGTGCATTCCAATAGACGGTCAATCTTCCGCATGGATTAAAGAACCGCAAAGGTGACTCCACTCTACTCCTATCTCTCCAATAGTATCTTGAGTAGAGTGAAGACTCCTAAATGGGTAAACTATTTTGGGACCGTGTGGAATTTATGACGAACTTTGGATGTTTCCGAGATCGCGAAGGCGGATATTGGAATTTGAAGGAAGCAGTTCAAGCATCAGTGAGTCCACTAGAAACTGGCTCATTGTTTAGGTTGAAATACATATTCTTCGTCTCTTGATCTCTGGTAAACTAAGTACACAAACTAGAGTCCAACAACATTACGGAGTGTTCGCTTAGAATGTGAACTTGTTCGACTTGACTTTATAAATCATAGCCTCGGATTCTGGAAGCGTTTATCGGGATTTCCTGTTCTCGTCATCCTCGTGGGAATCAAGTTTGAGCAATGTAAAACCAACAGGAATTACCATCGTTGTTTTGGTGCAGACTAATTGACTACCGGAAGATCCGAATAGGCCGCCTCCGGAGTGCACAGAGCACCCGGGACGGACGGCATATAAACAAGATTTGCTTTGAACGAAACCAAGAAATCATTCGCTTGATGTGATAATCGAACTGAGACCACTGCTAATCCGACGCTGTCGAGAGATGAGATGTCGAGATGTCGGTCAGAGATGTCGAGCCGGGCGTGTAAGTGATTCAATGTTTGCTCAGCAATTACGGGATTCGGTAACACAAACATAAACATTACGGCGTAAG
>NW_026684545.1:0-1836 GCF_943735745.2 Anopheles bellator | reverse complement strand
AATCCATTCACTGGCTCCAGAATAAATGGTTGTCTTGATTCAATAACACGAATGCTCAACAGAAAAAGGAATGGTCTGGGTGACTCATAGTCTACGAACCGGACTCTCGAGACGCTCCTCGGTGGTGCATGTAAGGGCCTAGAGTCTGGTGTTTTCAAAAGCGTTAGAGCTGGTTCGTATAATAATCCATCCAAAGCCCCTCGTGTGTATGAGTCATGAGTTTAATGACGGTGAAGTAATGGGTCCTGAATGGGTTGAAACAAAAGTATTTCAGTTGCTGCATCAAGGATTACCATTGCCGTTGACAAGTGGAGTGGCTCACAACCTGTAGAGAGCATAAAAGCTAGAGTTGAGCGGAATGCTTTTATCGAACACTAAAAGGGTCCATTACCTAGGTTTATCGCGTCTCAAGATTGTCACAAAGTATCAATGAGGACTTGCCAACCTGTTCAAAACTGGAACGAATCCAATTGCGTCACGGAATATAATTCCAACCGCTCATTGATCCTTGACATCCGAACATGAGTAGTACGATTTGACATGTGAAGTATGTGCTTTCATGAACTTTTACTGTATTTTAAGATGTAGTTTTTTTTATAAATGGCTATATTTTTGCATCGTTTCAACGGTATGTCCTTCAAGCGGTTAATCATCAACTGCAGCCATCGTTAATCAACACGTTCAATCAACGTCACATTCATTCCAACATTACACTGTGCCGTTGCACGAATTGTGCATTTTTGATTATCGTTCGAGACACGCGAAAGTACGTGGCCAGATAGACTGGATTTTAACCACTTTTGCTGTGCTGCCAATCCACTTTGTCATAATGAGTTAGCAAAGGTGACAGGCGACTGATAAATTGTCTCTACTATACCTCTCTCTTTCTCATGACCGGGATCCTAGTGGCCGTTTTTTTCGGTCAAAAGCTGCGCGATATGTGTAAAATCCAGAGGGAGGACCTCAATTCACGAATGATGCCAACAAACAATGAGACCTCGATGATAAACATAAATACCCGTGTACGAGAAAACAGCTCAGATAATTTGTTGACCGATTGAAGTGATGGCCCTGGCATGCTCGTGGAGCTGACGTGGATAATTAAGTTAAATTAATTGATTTTATTTTAATCTTTTGTCAATAAATTTCCGGTCGATTTGCCAAGGATGATGTGCCAGAAGCAATGATTCTACGTTTTGATTTAATTTTATTGGTTTTTTGAAATGTGCCAATAAAATGAATTGGGATTTCGCCCTTTGTCTTGTTCATTCGAACGAAGGGGTTATGATAAATGGGACAAATTTAATCATAAAATATGCGTCGAACGACTACTGATTTGTGTGCTGGAATTCATGGTACAGAACTTGTCATGAAACGGAGCAAAATTTTATATCACAATCCAGAGAAAACCAGTTTTCCAAGGATTCTACATGGATCTACAAATCGATTCAACACAACAGTGATTCCATTAACAGCTAACAATTCCAATTTTCCTCTTACAAATCCCATTTTGCGAAACAAAACGAAAGTTTTATTGGAATTCTCTCACCCTGGACGAGGTATCATGTGCACCATACACAAGATCCCCGAGGAAAGAACGCAAATACGCAAATGAGATCCTTTTCGAATGCATTAGAGAAATTCTTTCTCTCCATTCCTTGCAAGAAGTTCTGAAGAATGTACAAAGCGAGAAGACCAAAGTCTTACCAAACTTTTCTCGGAATCGAACGCTTGAACGTGTTTGTGTGAAACGAGGAATGTCGAGAAAGATTTCTTTCTTTAAGAGATGTGGATACGAGAAATAAACCGTACACGAGACCATCACACGCATGCAAA
>NW_026684544.1:0-6720 GCF_943735745.2 Anopheles bellator | reverse complement strand
CTGCCTGGGACGTGTCTGCAGTGTGTACCTAGTGGGTTGTGCTGTTGCATCGGTAGCCCAACCAAAAAAAAAAAGGACACTCGCTCGAACCATCCGATAAGCCCACTTGGGCACCCGCCGGACGACGGGGCATCGTTTTACGTCAGCCGAATGTTGCTGCGCACTGCCGAATAAACAAAACCCGACGGGCCCAGGATCCACCGTCCCGGTGCGTGCCGTCGACGGAATCGACGGAACTGGAAAGGACTGCCGAATTCCGCCGGCTACGACACCGTGGCACCCGGTCCAGGAGCCGGTGGCTGCCGGAAACCGTATATATTAGTTCCGGTAGATTTACCGCGCGCGTTCGCACACCCGCAGTCCCGCCCGGAAGGACTATAGTAATAACATTCCATTGATTCTCCCCACTGGATCCTTCCCACTTCCCTTCGGCGAGCTCGGCCTGCCTTGGAAGGGGGGAATTATTTTCGGGACGAGGTCTGACAATCCGGCCGGCTAAGGCTCCTCTCTCCCACCGCCCTCCAGCAGCCCGCATTTTCAATGCACAGCAACGGGGGCCGGACCGGTCTACTCGGTCGCAGTTACCACACAAAGATTTGTATGCCTTTTTTGCAGGTTTTTGCGCTTTTCCCTGTTCCCTTTCGGTAACTGC
Organism: Anopheles bellator; assembly: GCF_943735745.2. NCBI lineage: Eukaryota > Metazoa > Arthropoda > Insecta > Diptera > Culicidae > Anopheles > Anopheles bellator. The sequence goes on along the minus strand of NW_026684544.1, from coordinate 6,068 downwards.
GGAGCGCGGAGTTCCTGGGGCGCGCGCGCGGCAATCACCATTACCGAGTTCTTCTATTTAATTGAATTTGTGGCACTACGATTGCTTGCCGCCCCGAACCGGGAACCACCTCGGGAAGGAGCTCTGAAGGGGGGGCAAAAGATTTATTCGAGAAATGATGCCGACGGCAGCCATCGGCGGCCCGCTTCAACTTGTATCGTTCTGAGCCACGGGGAAGGCGATTCCGCGTTCCAATGTTACGTCATTTGTCGGGAGGAGACGGCTTTCGTCAACTGTTGGGTTGTTCGGTAAGTTTCGCGGTTTCGAAAAGAGAAACACTTTTTGGAAAAACGCCTGCTTCCGAGACGAGATTCCAATTTATTAGTGCGATCCCTGGAAGTAAGAATCTGGAAGGGAAAGAAGATATGCTTCCACAGCTCATAGTTAGGAGCTCATCTTCAAGGCTCGTCTTCAATGCTTGTACGGCCAGGTTTAGGCCAGGCCAACCCATCGTTTTACTTTACTCATCGAAAGCGAAGACTCCTTATCTACTTTCACCATTCGTTCATAAATTTCCTTCCAAAAATTAATGTACTGTGACACATCATTACTGCAGGGTGATCAAAAAAGCATGCACTTTTCCATTTAAGGTTAAGGTTAATTTTTTTTATGGAAAACAATCTTGGTCAAATGTTCCCGACGATTGGCTCATTCGGCCGTCCGACAGGGTGTTTCATTAACGATGCACTTTTAAATTTGGTTATTAAAAAAATGGCTGAATATTTTTCAATTGTTGAACATTTGTTTGAAAGGTTTCTTTATGACATTTATGTATAAAATATAATTCTAGTTGCAGAAAAATGGGAAATATGAAAAGTTTATTTCCACAGTGGTAATCCTTCATTGGTTCCTTGGCGTTTGGTTTGAACAGAACATGAACAGAAGAAATGAACCTATTTTATTTTATAGCTAAATGAAAAAGTGCATCGTTAATGAAACACACTGTATTTTTGAGTACATTTTCGATTATATCTGGCCCCATTTCGGCAGTAGCAACTTGAATTTGTGTCTTGAGGTCGCAAATGGTTGCTGGTTTGCTGCTAAAACCTTTCAAATAAAAGTTCAAGCATCGGAAAAAAATTCAGCCGTTCGTTTATAAACAAATGAAAAAGTACACACTTTTTAACCACCCTGTAAATGGCCTGTGGCTTGAAGTGAAAGAACTGAAACTGAAACTTCACATACGTTCATGCGAAGTGTGTACCAACATAAAGAAAAAATTAATCAAACTTTTTGAACAACTCACAAATTCCCCGATGCGTTTAGTAGAGGGCCGCTTGAGAAGCTGTTGGCGCTCGAACGCCAGGACACTAGTGGTTCGCAAGGATCGACAACCAGCGTCTAGCTGTCCGTGTCCGAAAGTTAAACGGTACAACGGCATAAATCATCACCGGACCAAATAGTAACAATTTCGACGCCGGCCGAAAGTTGGTCCGTCCGTCCCCAGGAACAGACAGACAGTCCTATTACACACGGGAAGGCGACACTGCGTGATGTGCCGCGCCAAGGCACTTGCCAAGTGCCACACCAACCGGCAACCCTTGTCGTGGTTTCGTTAACGATCAAAGTTTCACCAGCAAACCACCCCGGGACGCAATCTGCCGCGGATCTTCGAGGCTCGAGGCTGCTGCGGATACGGCAGCCCCTTGGAGCCGGCGGGTTATCGTCGATTGGCGGCTGAATTATTAAACCGAAGGCCGAAACCGAGTCTAACGGGTGAAAGACAGTAGAATGATTGCGTGGAGAGAGAAAAAAAATGGGTCGGAGTGCCATCAGGACACGTCTCGAGCTCGAGTACCGCACAGGTGCTGCGGCTGCAGAGGAATGTCACCGCAGTCGGGTGCCACCGAAAATAGCGTCACCTCGTTTTGGGGCGAACCATAAATCAATTTTGAAAACACAAGACACCCACCCCTTTTCGTGACTGCGCGTGTCCCGTGCCCGTGTCCTTCTTCCGATGACAGCTGCTTCGGGGGGTGTCGTGGAGCAGCGCGAACGAAAGCGAAGCGAGTTACAAGCAGTTCATTTGGGGCCCAGGACAGGAGCCTGAGCCCTGATTTCAGCTGACGGGACCGAAGGATTTCTACTACTCCGGCAACCCCTTCTCGTGTGTCCTCCTCGATGATTTACTTCCTTCGTTCGGATCGACAAATTTATCCCTGAGCCTCATCATGAGTCATTGCCATCGTTAACCTCCGTCCAAAAACCTCCAAACACCCGGGTCCGCTCATGACGCTCTATAAATTGCGCAACGCGCCTCCCAACGCTGCCCCCCCCCCCTCGCCCCGCTGCAGTAGCCTGGGGGGTGTCCTGTGGTGTGTGACAAATTTGATAAGAAACCCAGAAGCCCCTATCGGCGTACGACGTACGGCGTGTGATCCTCACAGCAGGATCCTTGCGCCCTGGCGACACTAGCGTTCTCTCACATCCCCACACAGGACAATGGAGCAGCCAGGCGTGCTTTCAAACCCCCTGAAACCCCGAAGCCCTGGGGCTCTGGGGGCTGGAAATTAGATTCAATGTCAGTCAAGGTGAAAATTAAATAATGAAATCGCAGCCGTCACGGCAAGGACGTAGAAGCCTGCGTGACGGGGGGTGTGACATATTACTCGACTTTGGAAGAAGCCCGCACACCCATCATTCTGGCCCGGCAGCAGCAGCAGCGCCCTCTGCTGTCGAACTGTCAAACTGCGGCTTCGATCTGCTGCTCCACAATCAGTCGCACAGTCGATCGATCGGGATGCAGAGGTCCAAAGGTTCCGGTCCGGTGTGCACCTGGGCCATAGCGCCAGGACGAGGGAACCACGCCGCGAACAGGGCGCCGGTGTTCATTGTTCATTTAATTTATGGTATTACACTCACCGTACCGTAGACCGTAACTCTTCCGCAGCATTACACGAGGGCCGAGGACCACCAGGACATTATTCCAACGCTCTCTCTCTCTCGCGCTCCGTCTGTTTCTCACGATTTTTACTTAACTTTCCGTCATTCCGGCGCGCACGCTGGACCCGGGCTGGAAATCCTGGAAGCCTCCGTCCCTGTGGTGGTGATGGTGGTGGAAAAGTTGTGCCGGGGCAGTGCAAGAGTTTTGCAGGACCCGCTGGCAGGGGAAAGGTTTATCAGAAGCCATGCATAAATTATGGGGTGTCACACACTCGCGCGCAGTCACACAGCGCGGTGTCCCGCGGTTCCAGCGTCCTTCCAGCGTCCTAGAGCCAGAGTGCCTGGGAGCCTGGCCGTCGTCGCGCTGGGTGTGAGAGATAATTTAAGGCCTCGTCCAAGGCTCCCAACCCCCACGGGGGGGAAAGCCTTAATGGCGGGAGAAGACCCGAAGACCGAAACCCGTCCGAAACCCTCACTGGCTGACCTGCTTGATTGTGTTTTTGGTTCTGTTTCTGTTTTTTGTCCTTATTAGTTTTTTGTTTTGTTTGCCTTTTTTTCTGCCCGGGCCCGCGGGGCCCACGGGTCACGGGTTTTTGGGAGGACACGTTGGGGAATCGACCTTTGGAATTTATGTAGTAACTTTTGGCATCCAAACTTTGCGTCCTTATTATCATTATTTATTGGAGGGGGGGCTCGGGTGTGCGAAACGGAGCGCAATTGCTTGGTCTGCTCCGGCAAGGGGTCATTCTGGGACACCGATAAATTGCGGAGCCCCCCACCCCACTCCACGATATTCAAGAACGGAAGTTGCACATGTTGTACTTTTCAATGGGATGCGATTTGGTGGAACAAATTAATCACATAATAATGAAAGCCTGGCAATATGTTTCGATGTAGATCGATCGCAGCCTCACATCTGGAACGGTTCCACAGGAAGTCCATAATGCAGCAATCCGATGATCCTTTCGTTCGAAATATTTCTCATTTTTAAATGGATCCCGTTTAAAGCATGGCCCAGTTAGAATCGGGAACAATTGCATAATTTCTAGCAGCGCCTCTGGTGGTCGGATTTCAAAAGTGTTGGTAGTCATATCTTCAGTAAACATTCAACTTTCAGTGCTGAAAGTTTCATCTTAGTACGTGGAGTTTATGGAAAGTTATGCTTAATTGAACTGTAAAGAGGAAAACTAATTCTGCACAATCACGTCTAAAACATCACGTGGTCTACTTTAAAAATCTCAAAAACACAAAAATTCGCAAAATCAACTTTACATGCTGTGCTTTACCGTTTCTGGGAACCCAATACCGTAGATTTAAAGTTTCAGAGTAGACGTCGTAGTGGAACATACAATCGGCAGCTGAACTGGAAGGTTTTAAGATCAATCGAGGCAAATCCTGGACTTAAGGTTCGGGATATTGCAAAAAAATGTGGTACCAGCAAAAGTACTGCCTGGGAAATCTGTCTACGAAGAGGCTACTGTTTTTTCCTTGCATGTAAGCATACAAAAAGGACAGCTACACAAAATCTAGTCATTAAAACACGCACTAGAAAGTTGTACGAGAAGGTTATGACGAGGTACAAAGGATGCTTGCGTTTGGACGACGAAACATACGTGAAATTTGATTTTGGACGGCTTCCTGGACCAAAATTTTATCTCGCCACGGCACGGGGAGATGTCCCCTCCAAGATCAAATTTGTATTCGCCAATAAATTTGCGCAAAAATTAATGATATTACAAGGAATTTGCACCTGTGGACGGCAAACCAAGGTTTTCATCACAAACACGACGATGAACTCAACTCTATACCGGGAAGAGTGCCTTAAAAAGCGAGTTCTATCATTTATTAAGCCACACAAAGGTCCGATAAAGTTTTGGCCTGATTTGGAAAGCTGCCACTACAGCAGGGATGTAGTTCTGTGATAATTTTACAATAAGGTGGATTTCATCACAAAGGATATCAACCCACCAAGTTGCCCTAAACTCCACCCAATCGAAAATTATTGGGCAACAATCAATAGGAAGTTGAAAAATACTGGAAAGGTGATGTGGGATGCTGTAGAGATGGCGAGAAATTGGATCAAATTAGCCGCTAAGGTGGACCAGAAGATTGTGCAGAAAATTATAGTGCGCATTCTAAAGAAAGTTCGTGATTTCATCCGATGACCGACATAATAAATTTCTGAAATTTTTCTCTTAAAGTACAATAAAATTCCTACAATTTGACACCTTGATCTATTTCCTAAGTCAAACCAACCCAGAGATAGAGCTAATGCAATTGTTCCCGATTCTAACTGGGCCATGTTTTAAAAACCATGAACAATACTTGTAAGTTACCCAGCTAAGTACCAGGTGATTGACTGCTCGGTACGCCTTGTCGGAAGCGATTCGCGATTCGCGATTGCGATTCGACGGTGCAGTCGCCCCTGGGCTGGCTGGCTGGCTGGTGATTGGCGTTGCTGAAGGGGCCGTGGTAACGAGTGAACTTCGTAATCCCGTTCTGGAAATGCAAATCCCAAACCCCAAACCCCACGGAAGCCGCTGCAATCGCAACCGGTAAACGATACCGCGAGAAAACCATTTTGCGTTAGCCGTTATTGCCTCCCCTTGCACCGGCGCCAATCCACCGCTAATGTTCTGCTTCCCGCTCCTGGCCGCATCCTTTTGGCAGCGGAAACGGTTGGCCGGAAGATAGAGACAGCCATCATTAGCCAGTGCCATCATTTGCGCTGCTCATCTAATTCCACCTCGTCGGAGTGCTTTGCGCTTTTGGGGGCCACCGGAAGTGGCTGGCGGAATTGCCGGAATCAGCTGCGAGGAATGCCCGGAAAACACACTTTTTTCGACCCTACACTAATTAACGTCACCCGACAGGCCAGGAAGTGCCAGGCTTCAAAGCGTAGCACGCGAACCGAAAACTATCGACAGACAGACAGCCTGACCCCGGACAGGGGTCCTCCTTGATTCCTCGTTCAGATAATCCTCATCTCATCATCATTTCATTACATTTTGCGTTCCGAGCGAACCACGAACACGAACGACAGAGAGAGACAGAGAGAGAGAGAGAGAGAGAGGGAAAGAATAAAACGCCTTTTTACGAGCGTTCGGGTGCGGGAGTCGAATTGATTGAGAGAAGCTAAAGAAGGC
>NW_026684543.1:6220-7733 GCF_943735745.2 Anopheles bellator | reverse complement strand
CAAGCACAAGAGAGAAGTGACCTAAAAGCACTCCTTGCTGAATTTCAAAATTTATTTCACCCAGCGGATCAAAAACTCCCATATACAACAAAAATAAAGGCAGAAATACGTACAACAGACAATTCCCCAATATACAATAAAACTTATCCCTACCCACAAGCCTTGAAATCGGAAGTAAATAAGCAAGTAGAAAAACTTCTCCAAGATGGTATAATACGACCATCTCGATCGCCATACAATTCACCACTTTGGATTGTACCAAAAGAAGAGGACGTGCAGAGCCCCGCCCGCACAGCTCCCGAGTTCCATCCAGCAGAACCACCAGTGACTAGCGCACCTATTAGTCCTGCGATCCACTGGAGCATACTTCTGTGCCGGTAGCATCCTCCAGCTCGAAAAGAAGAATGTGATGCAGCGGCCAAAAGCCCGCTTTGCACTGACTACACTGGGCCACGGAGGAAACCTACGCACCCCAACAGCACTACGGAACTGAGTAACGACGACTTGGTCAACGGAAAAGTTTAACAAGAAGGGCATTTCAAAATGAGGTCAAAGAAAGTTCAAGCAGGAAGGGAAAAGGAGCACGATCAAGGCATGGGAAACGTGAGAGTAGGATGGAATTAGTAAGATATACGTAACCAAGAGCGAGCGAGGTTAGTTGTAAGTTAAGTATATAATAAAACGACGGGATACCGTCAAGCCGATTGTTAAGTTGAACTTCAACGAGTCACATCATTTTAGTTCGAGGTTGACAGTCCGCCATAAACGTAGGTGATTAAGTAAGTATTTTCCACCTTCGGGAAAATATTGCAGAGGTCGAGAGTCCTTAGGATTCGTCCTCTTTGCAGACGCATTAAACGAAAAAAAAATACAGATTGGTTGTAGATTATAGAAAACTTAACTCCACGCTCCTCCTCCTCCTCCTCCTCCTCCTACGCTCACTCGTATCGGATACGAGTGAGCGTTGACGAGTGCAGTGTGTGTTTTGATGTGTCGTGATTTTCTGGCATTTTTGCTGTGTCAAGGCCGGTGTTTGTTTTTGGTTTTGTGAAGTGAATGTGTCTGAATTGTTTGTTTATTGTTTTGTGGTGTCACCTTGGATCCCAAGATATCCTTTGTTGATTGGGATCGATTTTTGTTTGGACAGCGTAGCTTGTCGGTGGCGTCAGCTGAGACGATATCGTATCGGTAAACCTGTCTTGGTGCAATCGATCACGCTGCGTATTTTGTATCTGTGTTTTTGTAGTGTGTGTTTACTTTCACTTGCTTGAGCGGTGAAGTTGCAGGTAACCTCTGAGTGAACTAGCTCGGATTTGTGTTAGGCGATCATGGAGTGTCCGAAATGTTCCAAGATCGTTCTGACAAGCGATGATATTGCAGTGTGTGAAGGAGGATGTAATCGTGGTTATCATCGGCGATGCACCGCCCTTACCAAACCGATGGCAAGGATGATCGGTGAAAATGAGAATGTGTTGTTTCGATGCGACGCGTGTAACGCGCTAGCAGAGAATCC
>NW_026684543.1:3718-5720 GCF_943735745.2 Anopheles bellator | reverse complement strand
AATGTGTTGTTTCGATGCGACGCGTGTAACGCGCTAGCAGAGAATCCGAGCTTACAAAACGGAATACTAAAAGAGGGCAACACAGGATTAGCGTTGCTATCTGATACTTTGCAAAATTTAGAAAAGGATGTGAGTGCCTGGTTAGAAAAGGCGTTGGAAAAGGGATTGGAGACCTTAAAAAAAGAACTGTGTGTAGTAGTGGAGAGTAAGTTGGAAGCAACTATACGCAATACTATTACCAACTTGAGAGCCCCGGTACCGAAGGTAGTGTTAAACGAACCTTCATCGGTCAAAACCAGCACGACCACAGAGCCTGTTAGCGATGCTACAGTAACGGCCAAAAAAATTAAAAAATCAAAGGGACCGAACAATAAAGTTCAAAAATTGATTAATAATTTTGACGTGGGAAAGTCCGAAACAATGGCTGACGAATTAGTTGAGGAGCAGACGAGTTCGAAGCCTCCCATTTCTAATAAAGACGTGGCTGTTTCTGTAGAAACAAGCTCTAGAACACTGGTTATTGTACCGAAAGGCGATCAATCTTGCGACAAGACAAGAGGTGATCTGCGATCCCGGTTGAACCCGAGGGAGCAGCAGGTGTCGGACTTTCGCATTGGTAGTAAGGGTCAGGTTTTAATACAATGTCCTGCATCCGCGGATTTAGAGAAAGTGATGAAAGAAGTTCAATCTAGGCTAGGCAATGATTATTCCGTTTGCTTACCGTTATCTCGGGTACGCATACTAGGGATGACGGAGGAGTATACGGATAGTGAGGCGATTGATCTTCTTAAAACCCAGAACCCAGGTGTCCCTTTTAAGACGATACAAATCATTGGAAGATATGAGAACAACAAGTTTAAATATCAAAGGTACAATATCGTGTTAGAAGTGGATAAGGAGACGGCAAACCAGTTACACGACCTCAAAAGGGTCAAAATAGGTTTTGACAGCTGTGTGACAAGCACATCAGTCCATGTCTTGCGATGTTTCCGCTGTGGGCAGTTTGGCCATAAAAGCACAAACTGTAAAAACAAGGAGACTTGCTCTAAGTGTGCTGGTGAGCATAGGACATCAGAGTGCTCTTCGTCTGCCTTCAAATGTGTGAATTGTGTCTTGGCAGGGTCGGTGCGGGGTACTGAGCATGCTGCATCGAGTAGCGAATGCCCGATATTTGTGAAGCATGTGTCGAGAATAGCGAAGCATTTCCAATAGCAGACGGGGTTGGTGCGGGCGAGGCGATATGACATCTTATATTGTAATGTTGCTGGCCTGTCAACCAGCTATGTCTTACTGCGTGATATGGTAGAAAGAACTCAACCGTTGTTAGTACTGATATCAGAAACACATATTACGGAGGGCGATGCGTTTGATCAGTATAGCGTACCTGGCTATAAAGCTGTTTCCTGTTTGTCGTGCTCAAGACGCACGGGAGGAGTTGCAGTATACGTTGGGTGCTCGGTTGTACTAAAAGTGATCATTAATGAGTCACTGGAGGGCAACTGGTTCCTAGGGTTTGCTGTTTCACGAGGTATGGTAGCCGCAAACTATGGCCTAGTATATCACTCACCTAGTTCTAGTGACGTACGTTTCGTGGAAATTTTAGAGGACTGGTTAGACAGATTGCTGGATTTTGGCAAACGCAATGTTGTAATCGGTGATTTCAATATTGACTGGTTCAACGTTGAAAAGTCTGATAAACTAAAAAAACCTATGGAATCAGTTTGCCTAAAGCAAAAGGTTAGTCACGCTACACGTATTACGAATAAGAGCAGGACATTGATTGATCATGTCTATAGTAATACCGACTTGATCTCAGTGTTCACAGAACCTTGTTTTAAAATATCTGATCATGAAACCTTGGTTTTAAACTTGAATGATGAACGTGTTCGGCCAGTTCAAAAACAAGTCAAATGTTGGAATAGGTACTCTAAAGAGGCTCTTTGTCAAGAAATTGCTTTAGGTCTCGAAAGGGATACCACTTCTTTCCAAGAGGCTGCTGATC
>NW_026684543.1:0-3218 GCF_943735745.2 Anopheles bellator | reverse complement strand
TAGTTTGAGCGAATTGAAGCAAATATGTTTCAGCCTGACCAAAACGGCAGGATTAGGGAACGTTAATGCTAAAATACTGCAGGACGGCTTTCATGTGGCTGGGGGGGGCGCTTCTTTCTGTGATTAACCAATCAATAGAGAGGGGCGAGTTTCCGGAAACATGGAAGGAGTCATTGGTTGTGCCTATTCCAAAGGTAACAGGTGCTATCAGGGCGGAAGAGTTCCGTCCCATCAATATGCTTCATACAGTCGAGAAGGTCCTGGAGGTTGTCGTCAAAAAGCAATTGGTGCAATATCTGGACCGGAATGGGCTGCTTTCCCAGGAGCAGTCGGGATATCGGGAAGGACATTCCTGTGAAACCGCCCTGAACCTGGTGATTGCGAAATGGAAGCGGTTGATGGATCATGGACAACCGATACTTGCTGTTTTCTTGGACTTGAAACGGGCATTTGAGACAATATCGAGGCCCTTGTTGCTACATACACTAAAGCGGTTCGGTATTGTGGGAAAGGAACTCAGTTGGTTCAATGATTATTTAAAAGGAAGAACCCAAAGAACTGTTTTCAGAAACTTTGTTTCAGAGTCAATTGAAAACACCCTTGGGGTTCCACAAGGAAGTGTTCTGGGACCCATTTTGTTCATCATGTATATAAATAACATGAAACAGGTCTTGCGTTCTTGCGAAATAAATTTGTTCGCTGATGACACAGTAATTTATATATCGCGAAAAGACGAAAAACAAGCAGAGTCTCTTTTAAATGTCGATTTGCTTGCGTTAGATAACTGGTTCAAGTTTAAGAAACTTGCCTTGAACATAAAAAAAACCAAGTTCATGGTAATGTCAAGGAGGGAATGGTCTGGCCAGTTAGCTGTCGCAATCAATAAGGAAACAATCGATAGAGTCTCCCAGGTTAAATATCTGGGAGTCATACTGGACGATGGTCTTCAGTTCGGCACTCACATTGATGGAGTCATTGCAAATGTTGCGAAAAAATGCGGGGTGATGAGTAGATTAGGGAACGACCTAAATTTTTTTGGGAAAGTCCATATCTACAAATCAATCATCTCTCCACATTTTGATTTTTGTCCCTCAATATTATTTTTCGGCAATCGGACACAGTTAAAAAGATTACAAAAATTGCAAAACAGAGTAATGAGATTGGTTTTGTGTTGTAGTCGGTATACGAGGGTCACTATTTATATTTCGGGAATAGGAACAAAAACAAATAGTGAAGCTGCGAATATATTTTTATTGTTTTTCAAAGTACTCGCCACGATGATCGATACACTTTTGCATGCGCTTAAACCAATTTTCAAAGCATTTATTCCATTCCGAATGAGGTATCTCCAAAACATGATTTTTGAACGCTTCAAGAGCTTCTTCGGGCGATGAAAATCGTTGACCACGCAGTTTATTCTTCACGGATGGGAACAAAAAGAAATCATTGGGTGCCAAATCAGGGCTGTACGGCGGATGACCCATCAATTCGATGTTTTGAGTGCTCAAATAGTCTCTTGTTTGAGCCGATGTGTGAGAGCTGGCATTGTCATGATGAAGAACAATCCGACGTCTCTTGTTTGTTTTCCTTATTTCACCGAAGATTTCTGGCAAACAGATGGTTGTGTACCACTCAGAATTTACTGTTCTACGATCCTCTAGAGACACTGTTGCAATATGACCAGTTTTTCCGAAGAAACAGGCCACCATTTTCTTTGAAGTGCTTCGTGTGCGAACAACTTTTGTTGGATTTGGTTCATCTTGGAACACCCATACAGTCGACTGCTGCTTACTTTCGGGCTCATACGAATATATCCATGATTCGTCACCTGTCACGATTTTATAAACGTCTTTTGAAGCACCGCGATTGTATTTCTGAAGCATTTCTTTGCACCAATCGACACGAGCCTTTTTTTGAGCGATTGTCAAATTATGTGGGATCCAACGTGAACATAATTTTCGCACAGCTAAGTGTTCATGTAAAATCGCATATATGCTGGTGGAACTAATGCTTAGGGATGCCTCAATCTCACAATAGGTTACATGACGATCTTGCTTAATCATTTCGTGCACAGCATCGATGTTTTCTGGCAGTACAGTCGATTTTGGACGACCTTCACGAAACTCGTCGGACAGCGAACTACGACCGCGATTGAATTCACTATACCAGCGATACACAGTGGTTTTTGATGGAGCTTCATCGCCAAAAGTCAAATTAAGTTGATTGACGCACTCTTGTTGTAATAATCCACGTCGAAAGTCGTAAAAAATCATCGCTCGAAAATGTTCACGATTCAGTTCCATTTTTTTGCCGAGACGAAACTTTCAACTAAATATAAAATAAACAAATAGCGTCCGTATGACAAAATGTTCTGAGTACGTATGTCGTCAAAAATGTCAAACTTTACGATGGAACCATCAGATGGACTCACATGACATCAGTGTTGCCAATTCCCGAAATATAAATAGTGACCTTCGTACGCCATCGGCTGTTATGCTAGATGTTCTTCAATGGATGTCTGTAGAGCAGCGGATAGTATACCAGACTATGATATTCATATTCAAGTTGCTTAGGGGACAATTGCCAGATTATCTCGGAGAAAGGATAGTAAGAGGTTCGGACGTTCATGGGTATAATACTCGCAGGGCTCATAATCCCAGAACGTCGAACTTCTCCTCAGGTTTCGCCAGAAACTCTTTGTTTTGCAAGGGAATTCAATGGTATAACAATATGCCTAGGGAGATTGCTGAGGCTCCAAACGCTCGTGAGTTCAAACGTATGTGTGCTTTGTACGTGAGGCAGGTTGTGAAGTAGACACAATAGAAAGTGCATTGTCTTTGTCTTTATGTAGCATGTGGATCGTTCTATTCGTTTGTGAACCGTTGATGTTTGTGTTATCACTGGATTCGTTATCGCGAGCTCTGGTGATGATGATGAGAATTTTGTATTTTTTCTGTTTTTCAATATTAAAAAAAAAAAATGATTGAGACAACGTAATTTTGAGACACGCGCGCGTGAAAGTGGACATTTGGAAGAGGACACTCTATAGGAATGATATTATCGATCTCTTGCGATTCAGTAAAATGCGCCCCGAATTCGTCCATTGATGATTTTTTTCGGTGGAGGCAATAATTTTACGAATAACATTTGCAAATCTTGCACATCCTGGGAGGTGGGTACTCCGCTACCATCATTGGAAGATGGAGTGCCCGGCTATA
>NW_026684542.1:0-6746 GCF_943735745.2 Anopheles bellator | reverse complement strand
GAATCCATTGCATTGCTCATGACTTCGTGGTTGATGCACTTATAACTCCTCCGGGGGGTAAAGGAAGTGCGTCCTCGCACTTAGAACGGCATTCGATCGACGTCAGCTGGATGCTCTCTGCTTTTGACGGCGCGGCTCTTCTTTCCGATCTTGTCCTTCTAAGGTCTTCGGAGCGTTTGTACGATATCCAAAGAAATACGATTAGGGCAAATAACAGCATTGATGAGCAGGATACTCCGCCGAATAAACTCCATTTCCACAATTCGTGGTTATACTGTTGGAGGTACACGTGGCTTAGTTGGTTGCGATTTTCAAATGTCGTTTGGTGTATTGTTTCCAAATCATGAGTTTTATGCGGTTGCATGCTCATTACGAGATTGTGGAAGGCGCCATCTAGAATTTGCGGTTTGATGACAATTTCGGTTGAGCTAAACTCTTTTCCTTTGAATTTCACCGTACAATTGGAAATTGTTAATAGAATGTTTCCTCGCAATGGTCTATCGTCAGGGCCACAGTTTGATTGCATTAATTCGTCTTTTGCATTTGTTATTAATATCAGGTTATTACTGATTAATTTGATCTCTGTTGTAGTTTCGACTGTGGTCGTACATTGACTTTTCTTGCCATTAATAAGCGGGTAGATACAATCATCTTTGAATTTTTCTATTACGCTGCTGGTTTGTACGTATTTTGCTGGTTGCGTTGATGTAAAGAGTTGCTGACCGATTTTTATAAGAAACATGGGATGATCTTTTATAACGGCGTCGTTATTGTTCAACGCGTAAATTCTTAACAGATCAGCTTCTTCACCGCTAAGTATAGGAACATTTATAATGTATAAAATAGTGTCTTTGTTCCTTGCTATTATTGGCGTTACATACGACATTGCTTCTTCGGGAATTTCCACTCCGAATCCTTGTTTATTCAACAAGTCCATAACAGTGTATACTTCGTTTATCGTAAGTAGTTTGCTGCTAGCCTTGCCTTCCTTCGATGAGGATATTGTCTCTAGAATGTTTAATAGTAGTGTATTCGCAATATCTATGTTCGAAATCAGAGCGCCTTCGCTTAGGGCCATTTGATTTATTTTATAATCTTTCATCATGTTGTTGACAGTTTCGCTTAGCTGTTTGATCCTGTTATTCAGCTGTTCGTTTACTTTATACTGGTGGTTGTTTTCGGTTATGAGTTCGTTCATTGTTGTATTGATGATTCGGAGGTCTTGAGCATCTGGATTTCCTGCTAGAAATTTCCATGCACTACCTAGGACTTCCCATCTCTTGCTTCTATTCCTGACCTGTGGTTTAATTTTATGCAGATTGCTGTACGTTTCTTTAATCTTTGTTTTTATTACCTCGGTCATTGGATTGGGAATTATGTTCGTATCATAAGCTACAGTTGTTATTGCATCAATTGCTGTTTCAATTTCGGTGACATTGATAGGGTGGATGATTTTTATTATCCCTGTCTCTATTCTACAAGCTCCTATTTTTAACATTAATATAGGATCTTCATTTAAATCCTTTATGTTTAAACTCTGATTCTGAATAATCCCTGACATCGTAAGAATTATGCCGAGTTTTACTATCATATTGATAGACATTTTTAATTTTCTCGTCGTTGTTTTTTGTTGTTTAATTATTGCTCGTACGGCGTTCTTTAATTTCTGAAATTAGAAGTGGAGCATTAGTAACAAAATTGTCTGCCATTCGATAAGTCCGGGGTTTTCCTTATAAGACTCCTGGAATGAGAAAGATGTTATTAGTAATTTTATTTTTTAAATCGTTTCAGTTTATTTTTATTCCTCTTAACGTTCCTATTGATCGTTACGGTACGATCGTTGGTCTTGAGGCATTTAGATTCCTTGAACCTTGGATCTAATTTTTTTCTAATGCCCTGTTTTACCAAGACATTTTCGTCTGGTTTTACAACTGGAGGTTCCTCCTTGTCTTTGTTGTTTTTTTTCATATTTGCTTGGGCTTTACTAAGATTCTCTCTAACCTTTAAGAAAATATTCTGTGCGGCATGCACTATGTTATTTGGATCTGAGACATTCCTTTGGTTGAATATGACCTCTTTTGGTTTGTAAGATGTAGCCGAATGAACCGTGTCATTGTATAGGGCTACAATCACTGCCATTATTTCCGTAGAATTTAGTTCAGGAAATTTATGCTTATTAGTGTTGTACATTTCTATAATGGTACAATGTGTTTTTTCAATTTGACCATTCGATTCGGACGAGGATGCAAATTCCAATTTTATATTCAAATCGCTTAGAAAGCTCTTTAGCTGTACGCTAGTAAAAGATGCTTCATGGTCACATACCAATATTTTAGGTGTGCCATAGATTAAGAAGTATTGTGACAGTGACTTTTGTATGTCCGCAACGTTTCTTGTATTAATTTCTGATAAAAAAAAGTGTTTGGAAAAAGCGCATATTAGGGACAGATAATTGTGCTTATCCATTCCAAAAATGTCCATGTGCACTCTGTCAAATGGTGCGTTTTCAATGGGACGAGGAGATATTTTTATATTGTACGGTTTCCTATCGTATTTGTGCTTTGCACAAATAGAGCATGCATTTACAAATTTACGAATCTTTTTTATCATTTTAGGAAAGAAATAAGATCGTTTTATTTGTTTTTCTAACTCTTGTATGCCGCGGTGGGCACGCTCGTGTTCTTTTGTTATGATTTGGTCTTGGCGATCTTCTATTATTATATCTTCCACCATGTTTTGCGCTATCACAAAATGTGATCTGGAATTTATGAAGAATTCCCTGTAGGCATCTTGAATTAAATCAAAGATATTTTCTGGGGCATGAATTGCTGTTTGTTTTTCGTTGTGATACCGTATTAACGCGTCACTGATAGTTTACCTATCAAATGAAGGACTGCCAATTACGGTTCTTTTATAATTTGGAAAAATTTGTTCGGTAGTACAAGACGGAAGGTTTGCTTCACGGAATATTATTTGATTCCGAAAGCTATTAACTGGGTTTTCAGTGAAGTGTATATAAAATTCTTCAGATGTATTTGCAGAGTTCGTTGTTTCTGCTATAGTTCCGCTTGTGTTGTTTTGTCGTGAAACTTCGGAGATACTTGATTCAGTAGATTCGTTGACATTTACATCGGTTTTTCGACTTAACGCATCTGCTACAACGTTTGTCTTTCCGGTTTTATATACGACGTCATACTCGTAATTTTCTAAATCTAGTCTCCATCTTATAATCTTTTGGTTTTTGTTAGAATTTTTTATGAATACTAGTGGCTTGTGATCAGTCACTAAAGTAAATTTATTTCCGTACAAATAAGGTTTAAATTTTTCTACAGCCCATATTATTGCCAAAGCTTCCTTTTCGGTGGTGGAATAATTAATTTCATGTTTGTTGAGTGTACGTGAAGCGTAAGCAATTGGATGGTCTTTCGTTTCATGAATCTGGGACAAGACTGCACCTAATGCATAATTGGATGCATCCGTAGTCAGAACAAATGGTTTCGTAAAATCTGGGTATTTTAAAATTGGATCTTCAATGAGAATGTTTTTGCATTTCTTGAAGGTTTCTATGTACTCTGGATCGTTTGTATTTAGTTCCGTTTCCTTTTTTTAAATATTTTGTCATGGGTTTAGTGAGCTTTGCATAATCTCTTATGAATTTTCTGTAATAGCCCAAGAGTCCTAAAAATTGTTTGATTTGTTTTTCCGATGTTGGTAGTTTCCAATTTTGTATTTCCTGAATTTTATCTGGATTTGGTTTTATGCCATGTTGGGTGATTATGTGACCTAAAAATTCTGTTTGTTTCCTCAAAAATTCACATTTGTCTAGCTGGATTTTAAGATTGAAGTCCGAAAGGCGTTTTAGAATTTTATTAAGGTTTTCTATGTGAGTATACAAACATTTTCCCATTACGATAATGTCGTCTAAATAGACATAACAAATGGTACCGATGTATTCACTCAGTATGTTGTTCATCGCACGTTGAAATGTCGCAGGGGCGTTTTTTAATCCGAAAGGCATTCTTGAGAATTCAAAAAGTCCTAGGGCCGTGGAGAACGCTGTTTTCTCTCGATGTTGCGGGTCCATTTCTATTTGATGGAATCCAGATTTGAGATCTAATGTTGTGAAATATTCTGATTTTCCTAAGTTGTCTAAGATGTCTTCAATTTCAGGAATAGGAAATTTATCGCTTATAGTTTTTTCATTTAACTTCCTGTAATCGATTACTACTCGTATTTTACGTGTTCCTGAAGCATCTGCTTTTTTTGGAACAACCCAAATAGGTGATGAATACGGGCTTTTCGATGGTAAGATAATTCCGTTCTCGATCATTTCACGAATTTGATTCTCAACATCATTTTTGAAATTATGCGGGTATCTGTATGTTTTCGTGTATACTGGCTGTTCATCTTTCGTTATAATTTTATGTTTTACAGCACTCGTACATGTGAGCTGTTCGTTGTTTTTAAGCAACACATTGTGGTTTTTCAAAATTGTATCGATAAGTAAATTTTTTTCCATGGGTGAAAGATGATCTGTTCTTATTAATTGTGTGATTAATTCTCTGCTTGGGGTTTCTCCTGCATTAAATGGGATAGGAGTAATCGTTTCAAAATTGTTAACAGTTAAGTTCAATTTTGGTATAACTGATATTTCCTTTGTTGTGGACATAACATTAATTACGGATTTGTTATCATGCGATCGATAAAGTCCTGGCTTGATAACAGTACCATTGATAAGTTTCTGGAACGATGGTACGAACCAATCTCCGTTTATGTCAGTGTGTACGGTTATTGTGTAGTTATAGTTTTTTTTGGTTCGGGAAATATTTTTTGTAATAAGTTTTGATCCCTTGAATTGTTATTGAATCATCAATATAGTTTATGACTGTGTTAGTTTGAGACATGAATTCTGATCCTATAAGACCGTCAAAGAACTCATGAAAATTCATTATAGAATACGTTTGCGCATCTATTTTTGGGCCTAGAAGTTTGCACTTTACTATCTCGTCAGTGTTGTGGTTGCCAGAAATATTTTTTACAAATAGTTCTTTTTTTATAAGTGAACTATTTATAATACCCTTGGCAATTATGTTCTTATTCGCGCCTGTATCAATTAACAACCGGATGTAGCGATTCTGTGTGCAGTCTAGAATCACAAGATATGGTAAAAAATTGCGGGAAGATTCTAAGGAGGATTTGTTGTTTGTTGAGCTACGCGAAAATTTTCGTAGTCGGTTATCTCAGCATTGTTCATTTCCTTCTTATTAAATGTTTTCCTACTTCTCAGCGAAGGGTCCACATCCATTGGCTCGGGGGGGTTTGTGAATGGTTGGGTCTCTTCCTCCGACCTCACCTGCCAGGTGTGGGGTGGATGGTTTATGAGAGTTCCGTTTAAAGTAATTCGACTGGTTTCCTGTTTCGCGAGTCGGTTGTGGTGCTGATTTAAACCTGTTGTTTGGTTGGTGCGCGGAATGTTTTGTCATGTTCGCATTTTTTATTATGTGTCGATACGACTAGTTCCTTGGATTGGAACTTACAAAGGAATGCATACGCGTCTTCGATGTCTTTTGGCCGTGCTGCTTGCACATGGCCAAAATAGGGTTCTTTCAGGCCTGCTATAAAAGCAGCGAGACCATCATCGTCTATAAATTTATTGATGCCCTCCCAATGTTCGTTAAACGTCTGATTTTGTTTGGCAAGTGTTTTAATTTTTTGCACGATTTCTTTTGTGTGCTCGTAGTATTTATGGATGTTGCCATTGTCAGGCATTCTATTTTGCCATAGTTGACATTTGTACGTCGACATTTCCTGTCGATCACCTAATGTGCTTAACAAAATTTCTTTCGCGTCTTCGAAGTTTCGGGGATTTCCGGCGAGGCATAAAATGTCTTTCGCTCTACCCTCAATTTTGTTCAACACCTCCTGCACGTACAGTGAAAATATTTGTTCACCAACTAACGGTTGGAAAAATGTTAGTGTGTGTTCCACTGTTGTTAACCAGCTGTGCAACTGCTTTCGGTTCCCATCGTACCTCGGTAGGCCTTTGATCGGGTCCGGTATCCGAAAAGCATCAAAGTGCTGAGTATGCGTCTGCGCCGCAATCGGTCGCTGCGACGGCCCGGGTGTCGGGTGCACTTGCGCGGCGATGTCCGTCAACCTCGCGTCGTACTGCGCTTGTCGATCGTTTAATGCATTAATTGACTGAGTCAGCGCATTTAGCTGCCCAGACAATTGCTCAAAAAACTGATTATTGTCGTTTGCCATGGCTGAACTGTTTAGCGTCAGTGAACTATCACTATCCTCGTCCTCGCTAATGTTGCGATTGTCGAACAATAGCTCGGCTAACTTCCTGCTCATGTATGGCAATTATTTGAAAAAACAGTCTATTTGATAGTGCTGTTTTTTTATTTTCTTTAGAGCCTATCTGATAGTGCTCTAAGGAATGCTCAATTGGCCTATCTGGTAGTGCCAATTGACGGAAGGAAGCACTAAAAACTTACCTTTTGGGTCGTGTTGCGGGTTCCAGCGACAATGGTGGTGCTCCACGTTAACAGACAGCGGGGGATTCTCCACTCCAAGCACACTTTGCGAATGTACCGTGGATGCTTTCGCGGAATCACTTGATTTTGCTTTTTTGTCCACAAAATTTTCCACTATGTTCAACTGAACTGTAACTTCGCTGGGCCGACCGGCTGCGCCAATTATACGTCTTGATCGCAAGACGGCTCAAATAAGAGTGTATTCAA
>NW_026684541.1:0-6748 GCF_943735745.2 Anopheles bellator | reverse complement strand
CTTTCTTCTCACGGTTGTTGTTCACGACGACACCTGATCCTGTTGTTTATTTCGCGTGGCCGCTGCTGTCGCGAAGTTACTGGTGGGTGCCGGTTGTGCCGATCGTGGGATTTGCTGACGTGGAGCGACACTGTCCGTAACTTCCCCCTCCTTAGGTTGAGCCGTCTCGGGTCAAATCGGGTTGTACTCTGATGGTGATTTCCTTCTTGATTTGATTGATTTTTGTCACCGTGCACCATATGATTGAAAGGATAATGATGAAGATAATGATTCCACTAGTGGTGTTGTGTATTACCAAGTGTCGATTGACGCCTTCAATCTGATTGATTTTCTCTCGGTTGTTAATGTGTAGTCTTGTTAGATTCTGAATGTCATTAAGATAGACTATTGTTTCTTTGATGTGGACTGCGTTGAGTGGAATAATGTCGGGTTTTGCTATGTATTGCAATTGTTTTTCCTCAAATTTCTGTTCGTTCACGAAGATTGTGCAATTTCTAAAGTGCAGGAAAAACGATCCGGTGAGGTTTCGGTTTCCGTACCCGCAGGTATTATTGATAATTACGGATTTGGCGTTTTTTATGAGAATTCCAAAGTTGGTTATTTGCATTATTTCCGTATTATCTGAGTGTTGTGTGAAAGCGCAATTGCTTGGTTTAGCTTTCATCAGTGTGTGTTCGCACTCATTGTCCGTGACATTCAGGATTTCGTTCGTTTTTACAACATAGTAGTCTTCTAATCGAATGAAATTATTCGTTAAGTAAGTTTCTCTGTCATTCACTAGAGCGTACTTTTTCTGTATATTGAGGATCTTATTGTGGTGTGGAATCGGCTCAATTTGAATGATGGTGATATTTTCCTTTCTGAATTTTGGAATTTTTATGAGCAATATTATTTTGTCATTGCTATGAACAGCTGTTGTTTCCAAAAATTCGTATGCTTCTATATTTGATGTGATTGTCAATCCTTCATCCTTTAGTATTTTGAGTACAAAGTCAATCTCTTGCGGCTGCAGTAGAGCTTTGGGAATGACTCCGAGTTTTGCTAGCTGTGTCGCTTCGAAGATAACGTCTAGTTGTTCCCGAATGTTATCCAGTGCAAATATGATGTCATGTATGTGCAACTTTCTCTTGATGCTCTTCTGGCTATCTAAACTCAAACCTGACATTCTGATGATATCATGGACTTCGGTTACCTGTTTATGTGCTATTTCCGTTAGATTATTTATTCTTTGTTCAAACACACTGTTGATTTTAATCTGAGCATTATTGTCTGTTATCAATGCGTTGTTTGCCTTTCTAATCTGTTCTATTTGATTATTTATGATATCATAATCGTTTTGATCTAAATTTCCTGTTATATCTTTAATTATGCTTCCCAGAAGATTTATTGATCGCTTGGATTTTTTCTTGGTTTCGAAATTTTAAATCATGGAGATTGCCTGTTCATATTTATGTTTGAGCACAGTCTTCACCTGGACAAGATTGTTGTTTTCTTCCAACTGATCTATTCTTTCTGAGTAATTGTCCGTTGCGCTTATGAATGTTTCTAATGTATAGACAATTTTACCGTATTCTTTGAGGATAATTTTAAACTTATTTAGGTTAAACTCATGGAATATCACATGATAATCCTCGATAATTAATCCTTTGCCAAGTTTTAGTGCAAATAGATTAGTATTATTTAATTCATTAATATTAAATTGGGTTGCTGATGCAAAATACATTAGGTACGTAAAAACGGGAATTAGGAGGTTCATTGTTTTGGGTTCTGAAAGAGAAGATAAAATGAAGCGTCATTAGTTCTTTTAAGGGTTTATTTCCTCTTTCTTTTTAATTTGGTTTTGTGGATTTTTCTTCCGTTCTCGTCAATGATGTTAGTTTGCATATTGTCGACAACTGTAATTTCTCGGTATCTTTCTTGATGTTTTAAATTGTTTCTTTTTCGTTCAAAGGCCACATCATCAGGAAGAAACTGTTCTGGTTCTTCTCTAGATTGGTTAATTTTTGTAAGATCCTTTACTTTTTTGTTTTTGAGTTTTTCACAAAAATGTCTGTAAAATTCTTCCTTTTGCCTAATTCTTTCATCAAGGTCTTCGGGAACTGGGTCTTCGTTACGGTATCCAAAAAATAGTTCTTTTGGGGTTAGTTTGGTTTGAGAGTGTATTGAGTCATTGTAGAGAGAAACGGCAAGGTTGATTTTTGCTTTGTCTGAAAGTTGTTTTGTAGATTCCTTGTTTGCGAGAATGTTGTGTAATTCTCTCAGTGTTCTATGAACGATTTCTACAGTTCCATTTAAAGAGGACTGGCCAACACTTGTAAAGTGATAAAGTGTCGTGTTCTTCGAGAAATTGTTTTACGGTTGTCGAAGTGAATGAAGCTTCTTGGTCCGTGACGAGGAGGGAAGGCTTTCCTATATTCGCCATATAATGGGTCAATGCTTTGAGTATGTGCACTGTGTTGCGAGTTGTTATAGGAATAGCTGTTGTTAGTCGGGAGAACTTATCACAAAATGTTAGGAAATGTGTGTTGCTTATAATAAAAATGTCCATATGAACGATTTGCAACGGTCTTGTAGGTGTTGCTGTTAGTTCATATTTTTGTTTGTATGGACGTCTTTCATACTTAGCCCTTTGACACAATTTACACATATTGATGAACTTTGTGACCTTGCTCTTCATACCTGGAAAGAAATATTTTCTAGAAATATGGAGTTTAGTTTCATTAATGCCCCTGTGGTTGGCATTGTGTTGCCTTTCGATGATAGAATCCTGTTCCAATTCGTCTGTGACGTCTTCTAGGATTTTTTCTGTCCAAAAGATTTTGAAGGTTTTTGCTCTTGCAAAAAAGTTTTTGTAGAGTGTCTGTAGGTTTAACAGGGTATGATGATCGCAAAACAAACCGTTGACACAGTTTGGTGAGGCATATTCCTTTAGGATGTTAATCAAAACGCCTGGGCTGAACACCTGTTTGCCAATGATGACTCTATGATATTTGTCAAAGATTGTTACGGCTTGGGTGCTGTCTTGGTCGGTGATTTTTAAAATTATTTGATTTTTGAATTCATTTAACGCTTTTTCTGTGGATGGGATGAAGTCATTGTCATCCGTGTCTGCTGAGTGTTGTGTCATGTCTGAATCATTTGCATGAATTTCTGTCGTGAGTGGGGTCTCCGGTTCTATTCTTGAAAGTGCATCTGCATTTCTGTTTAAAGTGCCTTTTTTGTATGTAATATCAAATTCATACTCCTCTAGTTCTAATTTCATGTTTAGTAATTTCCGGTTAAGATCTTTTTTCTGTCTTAACCAAACCAAGGCTTTATGGTCGGTGCGTAATTGAAATTTGGTTCCGTAGATATATGGTCTGAAATGTTTCACTGCCCAAACAATGGCAGCGTGCTCTTTTTCAGTAGCTGACCAGTTGCATTCGGTATCATTAAGGGTTCTTGATGCGTATGCAATAGGGTGCTCTTTTCCATCTTCGAATTTTTGAGATAAAACTGCGCCAAGTGCAAAGTCACTTGCGTCTGTTTCAAGGATGAATTGTTTATCGAAGTCAGGATAACGTAGTATCGGGTCTGATGTTAGTAATTGTTTACAATCGTTGAAACAATTTTTAAATTCGTCGTTATGGATTATTTTTGCATCTTTCTTTAAACATCTTGTTAATGGTTTAGTCAGTTTTGCAAAGTCTTTTATGAATTTTCTATAGTAACCAATTAGTCCAAGAAATCCTTTGATTTGCTTCGTGGTTTTAGGCAAAGGCCAGTTTAAAATTTTGTCGATTTTATTTGGGTTTGGTTTAACACCATCTTCTGTGACAATATGACCTAAAAATTCACATTGTTTTTGTAAAAATTCGCACTTGTCCAATTGTACTTTCAGATTGGCTTGCGTTAGTCTTTGCAGTACTTTGTTTAGATTATCGAGGTGTTGTTGTAATGAGTTGCCAAAGATAATAATATCGTCAAGGTAAACAAGACATCGTTTACCTATTAAGTCACTCAAAATGCAATTCATAGCACGTTGGAATGTTGCTGGTGCGTTTTTTAGCCCAAAAGGCATTCTGATGAACTCAAAATGGCCTTTGTCAGTGCTAAAAGCTGTTTTTGATCTGTCTTTAGGGTCGACTTCAATCTGGTGGAATCCTGATTTTAGATCGAGTGTTGTGAAGTAAATACTTCTTCCTGATTTGTCCAGAATTTCTTCCATATTGGGTATTGGAAATTTGTCGTCGATCGTTTTCTCATTTAGTTTTCGATAGTCAACAACGATCCTCCATTTCTTTTTACCACTAGCATCGCTCTTTTTTGGTACTATCCAAATAGGGGATGTCCAGGGTGAAATTGAGTGTTGTATAATTCCATCAGCGAGCATTTCGTTAATTTGTTTTTCTACTTCTGGTTTATGGACATGTGGGTAACGATACGTTTTCGTATGGATTGGAATGTCGTCCACGGTTTGAATTACATGTTTCGTTGAAGAAGTACAGGAAAGTTTTTCTTCTGGTTTTTGAATAATTTTTGAATTTTTTTTAATGATCTGAAGTAATTTTGTTTTTTCTTCGTAATTTAAATGCTTAATACGAATTAAATTTTCTAAATCATCATCTTTTATGAATGATTTTGATTCCTGTAGTTTTATGGATGAGGAAAAATTAGTTTCGATGAGGTCGTCTATTTGCGTTGTTTTTATTGGTTCAATCCAATTCAATGCAATTTTTTTCCCATGGTTTATAGCTATGGAAGTAATGAATCCGTCTTCTGCTGTATAGACACCTGGAGGTACAGTGATGTCTGCAAGTTTTAGTGTTCGTGGTAAAAATACGTCACCATTTTGCTCATATACTGGCAGTTTTATGATTTTCGCTGAGTTAGCGTTGATTTTTACATCGGGTGGTCCCATGTTTCTAAATTTCAGTTTCACACATTTTCCGGGTAACTTTAAAGTGTTATTTCCGGCATCTACAGTTGCTTGTAACTGTGATAATGATTCGTATCCTAACAAACCATCAAAATAGCTGTGAAATATGAATAGGTAAAATGCTACACTCGTTTCTGTGTTGAACAGTTTAGTTATGAATTTGTGTGAAGCATAATGTTCACCATTTCTATTTGAAATTTTAATCGTTTTACTTGGAGTTCGGAGTGATTCCGTAATAAGGTGTGGTGCGAGAAAATTTTTATTTGATCCTGTGTCAATTAATATTTTTGCCTTTATTCCTGAAGGAAGAGTTATTATTGTGTACGGTAATCCGTTCTTGCTTTTTATTTCATTTTGCTTGTGGAACTGGCAATCTGAAAATTTATTTCCTCGACCGTTTCTTGCTCCGAATCAGAGGAAGGTGCGTCTTCACTTTCTTCTTTATCACTGGTAGCGTCATGACTGTTGATCTTTCTTTGTAATGATCTGATCGATGGGTCAACTTCCATCGGAGTTACTTTTCTTCTATCTGAACCCGGTCTTTGTTTGGTTTCGAATCTGTCGGATTGTCTACCGGAAGGTTTTGTGAATGGTTTTACCTCTTTTCCCTTGTTAGGGTGAGTGGTAGATTTGGCCTGGTAGCTTGAGGAATGCGTTTGTCTCTTCGTAAGCTCTGCGTTTTGGAACTTGCACAAAAATGCGTAAGCTGTTTCCAAATCTTTCGGTCCCGCGGATTGCGCATAACCGAAGTATGGCTCTTTGAGACCATTTATAAACGCTGCTAGGCTGTTTCTTTCTATGAACGCGTTTATTGCTTCCCAATGCCTATTGAAGAGTTCCTCTTGCTTCGCCAAAGATTTCATGTTTTGCATCAGTTCCTTGTGGCGTTTGTAGTATGTGTGGAGGGATTCTTCCATTTTTAGACACCACATTTGCGTGAGATATGTTGACATGTCATTTCTATCGCCGTATAATTCGCGTAGAATGCCTGCAACCTCTTCGAAGGTTCTTGGGTCACCGTTGACACAAATTGTGTCCCGTGCTTTCCCTTCGATTTTACTTATAACCGTTTGCTCGTAGAGGTTGTACACCTCTTCGTCCACTCTGTGTCTGTATAGACTGAGGGTTCTTTCAGCTGTAGTCAGCCAAGAGTTAAGCTGTCGCTTATTTCCATCAAAACTATGCATAGTTTTGATTGGGTCCGGAATGCGAAAAACATCCGGTCGTGCTGCTTCCCGAGGGAGTGCTGCACTTTGTTGCCGTAACAGGTTATTTTCCTGTTTGATGGCATTGAGTTCCTGCTGCATTGTCATCATGCTCTCATACAGAGTTTGCATGTTGACAGTGTCCATCTCTGCGAATTTTCTGCCTTTTACTTTGGGAAAGGGTTGAAATTTAGGCATACGCTAGTGTTCTATTACTCACTGTTGTTCGTTTACCCAATCTTAAATGGCTGAAGCCAACCGCTTGGATACAGTTGCGTCGGAATGAGGGCGTCGCGAGTCTCCTACGGGGTGAGGGATGGCTTGGAATTCTCGATGAATCTTCTGCCGGACGTCCACTGCTACGGATTGAGCACAATCTCACTAAGTCGGGTGTCAAAAGTTCGTGTCACTGGCACTGCGGATTGAGATCCAGCATACACTGAGCACTAATGCACCGTGAAACAGGCACGTATTTTGGCACTACGGGTTGAGTCCGAAATACTTGCGCTTGTCACTTAGTAATGATTGTTCCACTTTAACTGTTTTCCTTGCGTAGAAAGGGCCTATACGGCTGCGCCACTTATGTTATTCGCCCCTTGGGGTGATTAAAAAAAAACTTTATTTA
>NW_026684540.1:0-6753 GCF_943735745.2 Anopheles bellator | reverse complement strand
CAGGTTCTATAGGGGATACAAACGACCAGGATCGGAAGCATTCAAATGAGGACACTTTTTGGCTGTCAATTTGCTGAGCTAGACATCGTCCGGATGGAAGTACCGACAAAGATATCTCTAGAATCTTTAATTATCTTTTATTGAGTTGCAATCAAATTTGCGGCTGTGACTCTGAAGACCGAAATAGGGAGCCAATTGGCTGAGTTTTATTAGGTCGGAGTGAGACGCTCAGGTAAATAGAGCCATTTCCTGTTTATTGGCAAATTGCCACCACTTTTGTTAAGGCTGGCTAAGTTAATCTGCGAAAATCTGTTTCATTGAACGCTTTTGCAGGAGCTGGGGATTGTGTTTTCGGATACCATGCCTCGGATCATTTGGTAGAACTTTTCAATGTAGAAGCTATTTTACGATTCATGACACGTGGCGAAACTGAGTTTCGTAAGCAAGATAGTTCTTGAATGCAATCCGGGTCATCTAGTCTGACTAGAGTCCAGAACCAGCCAGTTTATCTTTGCTCAATAGTACTGTTTTATGCTAAGCTAAGCCTTGGTCGGCCTCTGTCTCAGGCCGTTCATCAATTATTAATCGGAACTGAAACTTATCGTAACGAGCTTTGGGTGGGCAAGGCTCTTACCATGCAAAATTTTTTGTAATTAAAGTATCGCTCAAATCAAGTTCGACTTCAGGTTTCGAATCTCAACTCCAGAGTCCACGGAAGAGCCCCCGATGATGATGGAACTTTACGAGATGTACGTGCGCGGTTACAGGAATTGCGGCAAGACTGCAAACGCCGAATTGGCAGAAGGGAGAGCAAAGTTGTAAAATAGTTCGGCCCAATGCTTGAGGCCGTATTTTAGCCGAGCCACCACAGGTATGGAGGTATGCTAGTTCGGGACCACACGGCTATCCGGTGGTTTCTCATGGCGTTCTTTCTACAGGCTTGGGACGTTCCGAGAACCTACCATGCAAAAGTTACCAAGAAACTTGGAAAGCGGTCTCATAACGAACCGGTAAGGAACATTTCTACATGCTTGGAAGCTCAGTCAGCGGTTGGATAAGCGAACAGTAACTGAGACTCATGGGTTCGTAAAACGAGGGATGGGTTACGAATGTTTGGCCAAAACGAGAAAAATCGCAAACTTTTGCTGCGCGTGAATTTTTCGGAGCTTTCTCGGTGTTGGTGGCAGATTGAAGGATCGACTCTTCCGATTCTTTTAAGATGTAGCGTTAACCTCGAAAACGACGGGCTTCCTTAACTACTCCAATGATGCGGCAGCTCGAATTTTTGATGAAATGGTTCCGATCCACGCCGAAAAGATGAACAACACCGGAGGGAGACACTGCCGTTGGTTACCGATTTGGAGCGGTTCTGCTTTAGCTGAACTGCCATTCTCTGGCCATGTCGGCTGTAGTTAGCGAGGAAAGCAGCGAACAAACCAAATAACTTTACACCAAGAGGCCAGCCGACCATCGTTGCACCATTGGCGTCAAGTTCTGCAACCGATGCACTCTGGCGAATGCGTTCCCACCCATCATCATCATCATCATCATCATGTTCAGCCCGCTCACAGGGGAGAACTTCAATTTTCACTCAATTATCCCGCGTCCGCGGGTCTGCGGTTCTTTGCCCCTTAGCAAGTTTCTCACCCACGGAAAGCCAACATTATTCGCCGCGTTATGGTGTCTTCCCAGAGAGCATACAATTAAAGAATTTGTTCAACTATTTGCCCACTCCCCCGGCGACCATCGTCCCCAATGGTCGACCGCCACCATAAACACTTTGCTTTACATTTAATGGGTCCCGCCAGTAAGTGCTGGACGTTTTTCGATCAGCCCCGGCCTCGGTGACACGTCAAAGACCCCACAGTAGTCGTGCCCTTTGCCGTGATATCAACGGCAGAAGCATACAAATGAAGGCAAAAGGAACCGGAGTGGAAATTAAAGTGATTAGACATCTTGAGGTGAAGGTCAAATTTCTGTAACGTGGTCTTCTTAAACGATTTATTGGCACAACACATTATCAAATGGAAAGGCTTGTCCAATATGAACCCTTGGGGAGGTCTTTAATCACCTCGCCACCCAATGTGGCGGAGTTTTGATAAGCTCCATCATCAGAAACAACGGAGATGTTACAATGCACTTCCTCGAGCGACCCAACGGGAGTCACATCTTGCGACTACAAAGACTCGGCGGACTCACTCAGAATGGCACTTTTATTCTATAATGAAACTATTGAAAAATGTATCGCGTGATGCATGTAACTCGGGACGATGATGATGTGCACTTTGCATACTGATAGTGTGCCTCGGCGCACTGTAGACGAATGTTAGCAAATGTAATTACAGTAACGACAGTAGCGAAGAAAGGGAAGGGACCTTCGTTGCACAGAGCCAGAGAATACACAGAGTGTTGTGGGAGATGCGCAAGAATCTTAGAGCTGGCGTCCTCGCGAACCAGTAAATTTGCTTCACGAAACATCCTCTTCTCGGTGGGTTGATCCAGTATGGAGTTGCACAACTGCAGCTGCTTCTTCAGCAACATCATCATCCTTTAGCTTGAGCACGATTTTTATCAGCCTTTAATGATGATGGTGATGCGCAACTTGAATTATTGGTGAGTGGAAATCGGTTCGCTTACGATAATGAAGGTGGGATCTTATGGTGCGAAAGTGGGGCAGAACTCGGCATCATAAGCATTGCGGCTTGAGTGTGATTTATGCAATTTACGGTATTAAACGAACAGGTGCAAAACAGCGCTGAAATTTCCCCGAATGGAATTACCGATCGGCTGGAATTACCGATCGGCATGGAGCAGATTAACGTCTTCCGATCCAAACACAAACAGGTGCAATGGGCCTATGGGCACAGGTAAGTCTACCGTGAGGAAGCATAAATTTCCGGAAGCATGTGACGCAAACGGCGAACGGTGTGACGACGATCTCCCATCCTATGCATCGACTGAGACTGAGAGAGGGTTTTGTTGATAATTCCACTACTCTTAACACTGGTTGCGGACCAAATCCATAGGGATGAGTTACGACGAACAATATTTATCAAGCGCACTGCTAACGACCATGTTGTTTGGGGTTGCCGATTTTTCATTGCCAAAGTGGGTCATTCTGTGTTTATGTTTAGCTCGCTTGGTTGGTCTACAGCATCCAAAACACGAGGCAAACCGGTAGTTGGATGAAGTGGTAAAATCATTAGACGCACGCAACTGTACTTCGGTCCATGGCCGGGCTACTGTTTTGCGTGTCATCATCAAACATAAATATTTATCCACCATCATCAATCCATCATTAATTAATGATATATTAAAAGAACACTTCATGTACCCGTTGAAGATGGATGAGGCCAGCGATGCATACCAAAAGGACGACAAACAGGAAGAGAGAGAGAACGAAAGATCGGTTCCGCTGACTTGCAGAATAGGTTTTGTCCATCAGTCTCAATCAATCGGCACCAGACACCAGCATCATATCCTCGTCATCGTTTGATGCCCCGAAGCAAGTGCGGGGCCAGAAATGACACCGCAACTGTTCCGTACCAATCAGATCGTAAAAGCTGTGTATTTGTGTATGTTCATACGTTTTTGCACTGGGAAAAGGGCTCCAAGCGACAGCTTTCGTTTTATTTTTCAGCTCGGAAAACCCTGAATTTGACCAGCACTGAAGATGATGTTTTCGGTTGAGCGAACGCCTTCTCGGAAATCGGAGTGTGCAAAAGAAGTTTTCATCAACTAATCGCGCCTACACCGTGGAAGATTGAAGAACCTCCGAAGCAAACGGCAAAAGCAATATTGTCACGACTTTTAATATGGCAAATCCAGGAACCGTCATCATCAGTGTAGCTTCTCCGGGAAAGACAGTTGAAGACTGTCCTCGGGCTAAAACAAGATCCTGCTGGAGGCGTTGGTATTTTGGGAGAAAGCTCTTCACAGTGCGCTAGCATCAAACATTATTTTGAACGCAATTGTAGGGACGCAGTGGAGCCTTTTTTCCCATCGGCCACAAGATGTGGCAGTGTTGTTGTTATTTTGTTACCGACCTCAACGTGCCCGACCTGCAACGTTCGCTCAACAACGTGCGCAAATGCTAAATTAGCCTCACTACCGGTCAGTTGATAGGAGAATCAAAATTGGATGCTGCTGTTGTTGCTGTTGTAGATAGTAAAATGAAAATTTTTATCCAACATTCATCACTTCCACATTGTTTCCTGAAGCGGCGCCCCAATGTCCAGGGACAGGTTTTCCGAAGAATCGACCGTCAAGCAAAAACGAGGGCTGTAAATAGCCTTTATATCTCTTCCAGTTTAGAGTAACTGTTTGCTCATGTTGATGGCGATGATTAAGTGCAGTTGCAGTTTAGCATTAAGCTCTCCAGTCGAGGTCTCAGCGCAGGTGCAAGACGAGTCAGAAGTAGGTTAAACATAGCCGATCCGGTGGATTCATTATTTTGACGTTTCTAATGAGTGATCACCCTAAATCGTTGTACGCCCCAAACACCTTACGGCGATACTCAATGGTAAACTAACGATTCGGAGCAGTGAGGTGAATGCATAATGTAGGCCGAAATTTACATTGTTATTATTTTCGAAAACGAGTCGAAACATCAGAGAGAAGCCCGACATGGGGAGCAGTCTGTCTTCCCGCCTCTACAACGTTGCCATACTTTTGGTGGGACGGTCTACGCCGAGCCTTTTGGGGGATTTCCTTTAGTTAATTGAAAACAAAACGAGTCGGCACAGTGTTTGATGGAATGTACTATTCTCGCTATAGCCATCAGATGTTGCTCAAGTGCTCATCTTCTATCCGAATTATCGGAAAGACTAACGTCTTTTTCTCCAGCCACTGTGGGTCACAGCCTTCACCACCAAGGCACCATAAGTAGGTGATCGAAAGATTACTTTTCTCCATACAAGTAAAAGAACTGCT
Organism: Anopheles bellator; assembly: GCF_943735745.2. NCBI lineage: Eukaryota > Metazoa > Arthropoda > Insecta > Diptera > Culicidae > Anopheles > Anopheles bellator. The sequence continues at coordinate 1,821 of NW_026684540.1, read as the reverse complement.
GTTCATCGGCGCCGTTCCCTGGGAAGCAATGTTGGGTCGGCACGCAGGCTGCGTGCCGTGGGTTTCAATCAAAAATCGACCATGAGCCATCGTGTCGAAAAGTGGAGTGTGGGCCGGGAGTCGAAAATTAAGATTGGCCGTCATCGTTGAGTCTATAGCGTCCAAGATGGTGCAAGACTTTGAGGTAGCGGTCTAGAGTTCCTGTGTAGCGGTTCGATACTCGCGGTGTGTGCTCGGAACGTGATCTAATTTCGCCCAAATGCGTCGGAAGAAGCACCGCAGTTTAGCCGGTTTGATCGGTCGAATCGAATGTATCAGCCACACCGTTGCAGCGTCTTTTGCAATGGCCAAGATTCTATCATTGGGCCTAAGCATGTAAGACCCAACGAAAGGGAATGGCGCTGGTGGTTAGTGCAAAGCCAGCAGCAGGGAAACCCGATTTGGAAATCATAATTAATACGAATTAAACGCGTGATGATTAACTGATGATGATGATGATGCCGATGATGGCTGGCAGCAGCGTGCCGCGTTGTTCATTACGTTCGCAGTGGTGATGATTATTTTCCACTTACTCGACGAATTTTCACCGTTTCGCAAGTGATTCGCAACGGTTCGGTAAGCTTTTCCGAGGAAGAATTAGTCCGAAAATTGGTTCAGATTGGTCCGTCTCGTATTGGCGAACCGAACTCACTCCATGTTATAAGCTGGCCACAAGCACTGTGTCTGAAATGCAGATCAGTCCAATTGAATGATTACGCTGCCCGCCCGGGATTGCAGCAGCACCAGGAAGTTTTCACCGAAAGGTCAATAAAATATTACCACGTAGAGTCTCACGGGCTGTGGCATGTAATTATTCGCGGAAGTGTAATGCTAACATTGGCCTTTATCGAAACGATCGATCATCAATGTTGCAAATTCGAGTTTGGCACGAGAACCAACTTCCATGGCATGATCCGGAGGGTCGGATCGGAGTTAGTCAGCTGTCGGTCCTGCACAAATACATCAATGTTTACGCCACGTTTCATACGCTCGCTGTGGATTCCTCCGGTTCGGTTTCAATCCAATCGTTCATCTACTGACTGTCGGAAGGATCCCATTTCAATCGTTAATCATCACCCGGATCATCTGAACACGTGAACATTGAGACCCGAGAAGCTCGAGAACCAGAAAATATGGCAAATCGTAAGTTCCGTTCATCCGGCACCCAGAGCAAAACTATGAAGAAAGACGTGTCCGTGACCCACGAAGAATGGGCACCGAGGATTTATGGGGCACTGCTTACAGCGTCTAGCTTGAAACGTACGCTTTGGATTACTCACAGTTTCGTCGTCCCCAAAGGCCGTTTTGCAGAACTGGATGCGAGGATAAGATGCAACACCAAGTACACGATCGCTCTTCTCGGACCTGTAAGCTAAGACGGCGACGTAGAAGACCGCGCACTGTAATTGCAGCATGTAAACGCAATAATTCAAGTGTGTGACTTATTGTTTCACTAAACGTGGTATTTACCGCGGCAAAGCGGTGACGGTGACTTGGTTACATTGTTACACGTAATCGTTACTTCGTGTCAGCTTACGTTAACGATTGACGTTGCTCCAGAATGCCCGCATTCATTGGAGGGAAAACTGTACGACACGACCGGACAACAATCTTTTACTCTAGTGGGTCTCTGTCTCCAAAAGCATCGATCGGTATCCGGAACGGGAGTTCTTCTTGGCGTGAGGCACGTTAATTTGGAAGATTCGAATCTTCTGGTGACGCACTTGAAACTGTTCCGATTAAAATCTACGACAACCGTTCGGTGGTTCCACTTCCGTGCGA
>NW_026684539.1:0-6755 GCF_943735745.2 Anopheles bellator | reverse complement strand
AACACCGCGAGAGCACCCAGTAGTCAGGGTTTAGCCAGGAACTAGCCAGGGACGGAGAAGTCAGTCATAAAGTTATGTCTCAAGGAATCGGACACAAATAGTCCGGGAGTTGTCTCCAAACCCCTTTTTTTAAAAAATAAAGTAATGAGCACCGACTCATAACTGGCGCAGCCGGAGCGGTCTGTCTCACGCCAGAGTAATCATTTTTCAAAATTATTTCACGCGACGCAGTGCTAAGTGAAATCAACCTCGATCACAGTACAGTGGCATGTGAAAGACCTTTTTTAAAGTGATACGATCTAAGCTGATTGCTAAAATAGATCAGTGATTGTGAAACCCTCAACACGTAGGTTGTTCAAAAACACTGTGACATTAAAGCAAAATTAGTGAAGTGTGTGTGCCCGAGGAAAGTCCTTCCAACACGTGGAGAACTGAATCATCCCTCGACACGCAGGGTATTTGGGGCAAACACCAGGACCGGCTTCAAGGCGGTGGATTTTAATCCTTTAGATACAGCACCTACATCCAAACAAGTAAGTGAATAAATTTTTGTTAATCGCTAACAACAATTTATGCCAAAATTTAACCCAATCCCCAAAGTGCAAGCACGTAGATTCTTTAACATGACGGAGTCAGTGCAAAACGTTGACATGCAAGCCATGTACGACAATATGGTGCAATTGGAAAGGAGAATAAACGAGCTCCAAGCCCAAAACAACCAACTACACGCACAGCAACAAAGCGTTGCGTTCGCATCGCGCGAAACAGCGTGCCCGCATATCTTTCGTATACCGGACCCAATCAAAACAATCCCGAGTTTTGATGGGAATAAAAAACAGCTTAATTCATGGCTGACTACGGTGGAAAGAACTCTTCGTCTTTTCAAAGACAGAGTCTCCAACGAGGTGTACAGTCTGTACGAACAGACCGCGATAAATAAAATCGAGGGAAAAGCCCGCGACACCATTTGCGTGAACGGTGACCCTGTGAATTTCACCGAAGTGGCAGAAATTCTGCGCACAATGTATGGTGATAGGAACGACATGGCCACATATCAGACCCAGCTTTGGTCGTTAAAAATGGAGGAATCCTTGCATTCCTACTATAAAAAGACAAAGGAAATCATCCAAAACATGAAATCGTTGGCAAAACAAAAGATTCTGTACAGAGATCATTGGGAAGCCATTAACGATTTTCTTGAACGCGAATGCCTTGCTGCATTCATAAACGGACTGAGCAAGCCATACTTTGGCTATGCGCAAGCCTCTGGTCCGGAAGATTTGGAAATGGCTTATGCATTCCTATGCAAATTCCAGAACGCTGAGCAAACGAAGAAACAGACCCAGCATCCATCCAAATCATATTCCGAACCCAATACTAACAGAAACAACGTGTCAAAACCGTTTAATAAGATACTCCCAAATAAACAGACACAACCATTCAACAAGCCCATAAGTGACAAATTCAAACCAACCTCAGATAGAAGGAACATAACACCAATGGAAATCGATCATTCTATGAGATCCGCCCAGAATCGAATTCATAACCACAATGCCGAAATAGATGAGGAAATCAACGAAGAAATTCCCGAGGAATCTGAACCCGATTCCGAAGAAGAAACAAATTTTCAGATGGTAACCGAAGACACAGCATTGAAATAAACGCAATCAACGGCCTACCGTTTGTATCCATTAATATACCCAATGGCAAAGAAGCAAAAATCCTAATAGATAGTGGATCGAATAAGAGTTTCATCTCCCCAGAAATTATCCCCAAACAACACCAAATCCCGTGTAAACCAATTACCATATCCAACAACACAGGCAAACACAAAGCAACTCATAAATTCACTACAGAAATTTTCGACACAAAACAGAAAGTCAGTTTCTACCTGTTTAAATTTCATAATTTTTTTGACGGAATCCTAGGCTACGAAACGTTATCAAAAATGGAAGCACTCCTCGACATTGCTAATCATCGATTAATTCTCCCTCACAAGACAATATCCCTTAGCATCAGAACGATGGGTTCACCCGAAATTACTGTTAATGCACATTCAACTATGATTATAGACATCCCAGTCATCCAAAAAGAAGGTAATGTTTTCTTCAAAAAGCCACCAAAATCAATAACATAAACATACCAGCTGGCTTATACTTGGCAAACCATGGTCATATTAAAGCTCTAGCTACAAATTTTGGAGACACCACGACCTTCAAATGGACAAAACCAGCAAACACCCTTGCAATAGAAGACGTTGCAGAAGTAAACAACACAATGTCTGAACAATCATACCAAACAAACCTCATCTCTTACAACGAATTAGAAAATCTCATTAGACACAATCATTTGAATACCGAAGAAAAGCAAACATTATTCAAAGTCCTTTACAACAATTCCGGAATAATTCACAAAGATTGCGACAAATTATCTTGCACTACCGCTATCCAACACCACATCAAAACCATAGACGATATCCCAATACACACGAAAACATATAGATATTCACACATCCATAAAGCAGAAGTGGAGAAACAGATCAACGAAATGCTGACCGACGGCATAATCCAGCATTCTGTTTCACCATGGACATCCCCTATTTGGATTGTTCCTAAAAAGCTTGATGCGAACGGAAAGAAAAAATGGCGTGTTGTAATTGATTATCGAAAACTAAATGAAAAAACCATTGACGACAAATTTCCCATCCCCTTGATTGAAGAAATTTTAGACAGACTTGGACGAAGCGCATATTTCACAACACTCGATTTAAAATCCGGTTTTCACCAGATTGAGGTGCACCCCAAAGACAGATCCAAAACAGCTTTCAGCACAGAAAAAGGACACTTCGAATTTATTCGTATGCCTTTTGGACTGAAAAATGCACCAGCAACATTTCAGCGTGTAATGAACAATATTTTAGGAAACCTAATTGGCTCATGTTGTTTAGTTTACCTCGACGACATAATAATTTTCGGATCTTCTCTGCAACAACACCTTGACAACTTAAACAAAGTACTTAAACGATTAGCTCTAGCAAATTTGAAAATTCAGTTTGATAAATGTGAATTCCTACAGAAGCAATGTGAATTCTTAGGACACATTATAACAGAAACAGGCATTAAACCAAACCCCAACAAGATAGAACAAATTTTAAACTGGCCAATTCCGAAAACAGCTACCCAAATAAAAGGATTCCTAGGACTTTTAGGATACTATAGAAAATTCATACGCGATTTCGCAAAATTTACAAAACCACTAACAAAATGCCTTAAGAAAGATGCAAAAATAGTTCACACCGACGAGTTTGTGAAGTGTTTCAACGAATGCAAACACTTGTTGATAACCGACCCAATCCTGAAATACCCCGATTTCGATAAAAAATTCATCCTCGAAACTGATGCAAGCGATTTTGCTCTGGGAGCAGTCCTATCTCAAAGATTTGAAGACGGAAAAGAACACCCCATTGCATTTGCGTCCAGAACTCTGAACGATGCAGAATGTAACTATTCAGCCACTGAAAAGGAACTTCTAGCTATCGTATGGGCTACAAAACACTTCAGACCCTACTTATACGGTATTAAATTTGAAATCCGAACCGATCACAAACCCCTTCTATGGCTTAGACAAAAGAACGACTTAAATAGGAGACTCCTACACTGGAAACTAGCTCTGGAAGAACTTGAATTCGAAATCAAATACAAAAAAGGAACACTTAACGGCAACGCAGATGCACTATCCAGAATTCAAAACGAGATAAACGCAAATCCCTCAAGCGAGGATATGACCCAACATTCAGCAGACACAGACGATGGCGAATTCATCCCGTCCACCGAAAGACCGTTAAACGAATTCAAAAACCAAATCATTTTAAAAATATCTGAAGAAGATAACACTGAAGCCACCACAACCTTCAGAAGTTACCACAGAGTAACAATCAAAAAACCAATATTTAGCCCAGGCGTACTCATCAACATTTTGAAAAAATTTGGCTCACCAAATTGTATCAACGGTTTACTTTGCGACAAACGTACTCTACTTAGTTTGCAAATCATTTACAAAAATTTTTTCGCAAGAGCCAAAACCTTCAAAATCCTTTGGACACAAAAGATTTTAGAAGACGTTACAGACGAAATAGAACAAGACGCAATCATTGCTAGACAACACAACACCAACCATAGAGAAATAAATGAAACTAAAGACCACATTTATAGAAAATATTTCTTTCCAGGTATGAAGAGTAAGGTTACAAAATTTATCAACATCTGCAAACTTTGTCAAAAGGCTAAGTACGAAAGACGTCCATATAACCAAAAATGTCAACACACGGCCGAAACAACGAAGCCATTGCAAATTGTTCATATGGATATCTTCATTATTAATGATCATAAATTCCTCACGCTTTGCGATAAATTTTCGCGACTAACCATGGCTATCCACATAAAAACCCGAAACACAATACATATACTAAAAGCATCACACTATTTAGCCAACGTCGGCAAACCTTCCCTCCTCGTCATGGACCATGAAGCTTCTTTTACATCCACAACCATGAAAGAATTTCTCGAGGAAAATGACATAGAATACCATTTCACAAGTATCGGACAAGCCTCTTCCAATGGAACTGTGGAAATTGTTCATAGAACGCTCAGAGAGTTACACAATATTCTATCTATGAGAGAATCCACAAAAGACCTATCTGATAAAGCAAAAATTAATTTAGCAAGCGCAATCTATAATGAATCAATCCATTCACAAACTAAATTAACACCGAAAGAACTATTTTTTGGATTTAGAAACGAAGACCCTGTCCCAGAAGACCTCGAAGAGCGAATCAGGAAAAAAGAAGAATTCTACAGGATCTTTACGGCAAAAATTCACGAGAAAAAACAAAAAGCATTGGAAAAATTGAACGCAACCAGAGAGGAACCTGAAGAATTCTTACCAGACGATACGGCCTTCGAAAGAAAGAGAAACAACCTTAAGCACCAAGAAAGGTACCGAGAAATAACAATAGTGGATAACAAGCCTACTAACATCATTGACGAGAACGGAAGAAAAATCCATAAAACAAAACTTAAACGAAAAAGAAAAACTTAATCAATAACCAAATCTTATAATTTTTTCAATTTTCCATCTTCAATCTTCATTCCAGTCGAAATGAATAAAATAAGTTATTGTAGTAAGATAATATTAATATTACTTCAGATATGGACAACTAATGCCATACAACAATTACACATAACCGATTTAAATAATAACCCAGGCATTTTCGCCTTAGACTTAGGTAAAATACACGTAAAAGAAGGATTCCATAAACTAATACATGAATTTGATTTACAACCATTTCAAACTATCCTCAACAAATACGATGTAATCATATCACAATTAGAAGAAAAACCACTATTAGAAGAAGTTACACAGATTGTAAAACAGAAACATGCACAAGCTAACAGAATTTTACAAACCCTTACACCCAGAATCAGACAGAAACGAAGTATCGATATATTAGGATCAGTTATCAAATCGATTACAGGAAACCTAGACAACCAAGACCTTATAAACCTCAATAGCGAAATTGAATCGATAAAAAATTCGAAAAATGTCTTAATCAATGAAAACAACGAACAGATAAAAATAAACAACCTCTTCGAGAAAAGAATCAATAGTCTTACGAAAGAAGCTTACAGACAATCAGTAGAGATAACAAGGATTATCAAACAAGCTAGCTTAAGCCCTCTTCACACCAAAATGAACTGAACGTAACGTAGCGAACGACGCGTTGTCTCATATGGGATTCTTTGCGACCCTTCACACCGCCGTCGACGAAAACTTCGTACGGCGACGACGAATCTGTATGAAAAGACAACGCTCCGTTTGTGTCGCCTAAAAACTTTGGCCAAGGTTCGTATACTTGGTTTTTGGGTGAGAGGGGCGAAGTTTGAAAATTCAAGACACATTGAATTTTTGGTGCGAGAATTAAAATAGTTTCATGATGAATTTGTGTTTGTATTACAAGTAATAATTAAGTTAAAATTATTTTGCATGCTTGTGATACAAAAAAACGCCAAATGAGTAATCTTCGATTATTTTTTAACTACCCAAGATGTCTAATTGTTTTCGCCCGAACGAGAGGGCGAAAGACTTTTCCGTTGCCTGTCGCCGCCGTCGTAACCGGTGTGAAAGGTCCGAAAAAGCGTCGCGTCGAAACGCACTTAACGTTCCCTGTGTGAAGACGGCTTTAGATTGGCAACATGCACTACACATACACAACATCATCTTCCATCTGGACAACATTCGTTACCAACTAGACACTATCTTTGGCGCCACTCAACTTTCGCGACTAGGCGTAATTTCTACGGCACTTCTTCACCCAAAAGAGCTAGAATTCGCTATGCACATCCTACAAGAACAAGGGATCAATCTAGATAGCTATGATCAAACATATGAATACCTAGAAGCGATAGCGTACCATCGTAGCACTTCCATCATCATCATTATACAGATTCCAAAGTTCAGAAACGAGCCCTATCATCTACTCCGAATCGAACCAATCCCACTTGATCGCAAGATAGTCGAAATCAACAACAAATACGCGGTCATCAGCAGAAACGAATCATTTTTACTTAGCAAAAAGAGCGTCGAAGTTGACAGAACATTTATCTGCAACAAACAAGACATGGTAAATGTCACACTAAGTCGATGCTATCGTCAACTACTCCGTGGTAATCCTGGAAAATGCATTACCGTCAACCATC
>NW_026684538.1:0-6761 GCF_943735745.2 Anopheles bellator | reverse complement strand
ATATTATGAAGCAATTTGCATATGTCCATATAACTTGGACACCATTAAATTTGCGCCAAAAAGACAATTATTCCCTACTTTTCTTCTTTTTATTTTCGTTTTCTTTGCATAAATAAGAATTACATAACCTTTACTAAAGTATGATTTTTTTCGGTCGATTTTGCAGCAATTAACAACCCGCCGTCGTTTTAAGGTGAGTGTCTGTTGTTCTAATGTTCTATTGCCTTCGTCTTCCACAATTTCCTGACACATGCCCCAATGCCGATATCATTGTAATTAAAATGGAGCAATCCACCCAGTGTGGCCGCCGATAAGATGAGCAGCAAGCCGTGCGCTATCTTCGGCACGGTTTTTCCAAACAGGATCGGTCGCACGTAATCCGTGACAATAGCTTCCAGGCCCCAGTGCTGATGCATCACGATGCTTACGGCAATCAGTGTGTCCCCGGCATATGAAGGATACATAAGGCCGACTGGTAAAGCACCGAGCAGTGCCACGGACAGGACGCGTTCCGCCCTCCACAAGCCAACATTGCTGCTCCCTCCTGCGCTAGCGTTCCGGGCTGGAGACACGGCAAACCGACGCAATGCGATGACGGTAAACGGTCTGGGTTTGATTTGGGACGAAAACAGCGGTGCGTAGAACGCACTGGTTTGTACAGCTTTTCTCCCGGCGGCCAACATCACCAACAAAACTGATATGCAAAGCGGATTATGTATTAGGAGAGCCTATGTTTTCTTTCGAACACCTATTTTCGTTTCGAGTCGATCCTCAGTGAAAGTGACACTGACATGTGACGTAATGCCAAATGGTTGGGGCTTTCGATTTGTACTAAACTTAAACTGCATTAACCGAGTGTTCTAAAAACAATAGAATGATGTTGAAATGTGAATTTTTCAAAAGCTGGCATTTTGGCCAAGTTCCACATAACACAAAAATCGTTATTAAATGATGAGTAATCTTTATGGGAAAATGAATTTAGGATTATTTTTGTAGAAGCATTGCACCAAAACGTACGAAGCCTCACAATGGTCCTTGATGTCCTTCGCTGAGAGAGAAAAGAAAAAAAACAGCATTCAAACAGTAGGCTGCATAAAGCGCGCGATACAGGATAATTACCAGCATTCTTGCACGCCTCTAGTCCGGTCCGGAAGTCAGACTTTAAATCATCCGGAAGCATGGTGTCGATTTGCCGGAGTGACTTTTCATAGTTCACCTTGCCCCTGCGCGCAACCTGCATGATTTCGAGCAGGCAGCTTACGTAGCATTTAAATTGTTTCGTGTCGGTGAAAACTCCATTGCTGACGGCGTCGGCCACAGCTGCATTGGGGAGGAATAACCACTTAAAAGTTAGAGTTATGCACTTCGCTGCACAAATCCGCCTACAGTACCGTCTGTAATTTGATGCTTCGGTTGGCATACTTGTCGGAAGGTTTTCGCCGTCTTTTGCAACTGTTCCATGGTAATGCTCTAGGGAAAGCCAATTAGACGTTATTAGTGTAACTCTCAATGTCTTCGTTGCGAACATAGAACGTCTCAACGGCGCCCTAAATTAATAATGATACGGTCACCGATTTATTATGCTATATTACAATTGTCGGCAAAAGGAGAAGAATAGGTCAATAGGAAATTGTGAAAACTGCACTCCCACATCCACAACCACAAATTATTCACTTAAATTAGTAATTCTGCAAACTGTAGCCAGGTTTCCGTAGCTCATCCTTCGCGTATGACTGCGTTTTCCGGCCACTTCAATTATCGACCAACAGATCGGACCTCAATATTGATGATTCTATGCGTAGCGTCGATGCGAAAATCCGCAGTACATATATTCATGCAGCGCTAGACCAGCCTTTCGAAGGATAATGATGACAACTAGGATAATGATGGCAATAAAAATGCCCATTTGCGAAACTACAATAGATCATCGTGCAAACAAAATCATATAAAACAAACACAGGAGAATCCAAATGTACGCCAGTAAACTTATTCCTGGTCAGTGCGAAGGTCTTCTACGATGAGTTTAACCACGAGCCTTATGGCGCCTGAGGACATCGGGTCTGCTCCCTCAATCGGTGTACTATTACGGTTTATTATCCTGAAGTACTACGCGCATTACTACAGCGTTTGCTCCATCGGAAACGACTTCCTCAGCGATGTGCAGGTCGGACGAATACTGCTGTCTACAGACGCTCTACATTCGGGAGTCGCTTTTCAGCTTGCCATCGATGCTGGATGCCAAGCATTCGTAGTGGACGAGCCGGGTATAGGGAAATTTTTGGACCGGTACATTCCAGTGCACGACACTGCCAGTCAGCGATCAATGGACAAAAGTGTGATTCTTTTACTAACCGATGAGAATCGCCGGGACATGCTGGAGATGATTGCTCAACATGAAACGTTCCGTGGTACGTCTTGGAGGTAATCGAAGTAAATGCATCATGTCCACTATTTTAAACTCATTTTCAAGAAATCCTCAACGTGCTCATCATCGTCTACGAATCTGGGAACGAGCGACCTATCAGTCTCTACAGCACCGAAACTACGTTCGTCGGTGTGCTGGAAGCTTACAGCATGTCCCTGCGCCCTATCGAGGTTGATTGGAATGATTGGGAAGGTGTGGACTTTTTCCCCGACAAATCGAGCGATCTGCAGGGATATGTGATACGTATGGCCATGTGTAACTATCTACCTTTTACGGGCTACGAGCGGGTGGTAAGTTATTATATTTGGTAAGTTTAGCCAGCAGCAATCTCATTCAGCAGCAACACTTAACGAAATTTAGAAATAAAAACATTTGTCCCTATCGTAATTACAAACAAGTTCAAAGTAAAAATTCTCCTCGCTGGCCACAGTGTTAAATTGAGAGGGTCCCATACGTTTGTTTTGATATATCCTCTAGGAACCGTGGAGTGGTAATGCGTACGATCCCAACACAGGAACTAGGTCGATTTGGCTAGATGGCACCGAGCTGCAGTTAATCGTGTCCTTCTGCCAAAAACGGAACTGTAGCCTCCTGGTCTACACTGGTAAGGGCTTCGATGTTGTGTGGAGGACAGTTCCTCATTCGAAAAATTGCATTTGTCTTCTCTTCCAGAGGATGAAGACGAATGGGGAACCGTATACCCGAATGGGACCGGAAACGGTTTGTTGGGCAGTGTTGCCGAGCGCCGTTCGGACCTCGCGGTGGCAGCTATCTATCACTGGCTGCAGCCTTATAACTTCAGCGAATACACGGCGAGCATCAGCCGCTCGGGAGTTACGGTATTGGTGCCGAAACCTCACGTACTTCCCTTTTGGCGTACCCCTTTCCTTTCGTTCTCTGGACCGCTCTGGGCGGCCGTTCTGGGCACGTTCGTGATGGGTATTGGTGCAACCTTTTACGTAGGTCATCTTCGGCACCGTTTGCTGGTAGCCATTGACGGCGATAGGGCAGCGTCGGAGAAGCTAACGCTAAGTGAAGCTGTATTGATGATGGTCGGCTTTTTTGTGGCCCAATCCGGACCCATCCGTACTGACCTGTTGTCTTGCGTGGTGCTCTTTGCCTCGCTTCTGCTGGCAGGATTCATGGTTAGCAACTGCTACAGCGCAGGACTGGCGGGCATCATGACAGTGCCACAGTACGATAGGTCCATCGATACTGTGGCCGAATTTGCGGCCAGTGGGATGATATGGTACGGACCAACGCCTTATTGCTTGGAGGAGATATTCAACGCCACGGAGGTGAGAAAAACATGTCGGAGAAAAATGCAACGGGAACTAACAATAGCCGTGTCTCTTTATTGTTGCCTCTCTCATGGACAGCCCTACTTGAAGAAAATTGTCTCCAGCTACAGAGTGGCATCACCGCCGGAAACAAAACTCCATGCGCAAGCGGCTAAAACCGGGTTCATCATCGAACAGACACAGAACGGAAACTTTGCTCCGAATGACTTTCTCGATCGCCGGACCTCGACGTTCTACCAGAAACTGTTGGACGATGTATACTTTCAAAATTGTGCCGCCCTCAGTACGAAAACCAATCCACTACGGGCCTCACTGAACGACTATATATTGCGCGTGCAGCAGTCCGGCATCCTGTATCACTGGGGAACCATGACGGCCATCCGCTACCTTCCGACGGAAGTGTTCCGCAATATCGCGAACGCACGTCAGCATCTTCACGACGGGGACGCTGCTCCTCTCGAGATCGGCCATTTCCTCGGCGCATTTTTCATTTTGGGCTATGGACTGCTCTTCGCCGGATTAGTTTTCTTTTTTGAACTGTGTGGCACTAAAATGGCCAAGCGCTTGAAAGAGCGTTTGAGATAATTAGCAAATTTCTACAGAGGGTGCTATCTACCTGTGTGCTATGTAATAGAAAATATGTGTAATTGTTCTTTAAATTATGATTAACCCTTGCCTTGCCCTTGCCTATGATTAACCCTCGGGATAAAAATCCCGCCTAACCACGTTCCCGTGACGTCACTAAAAACATGGTATATCATGCAACCGAAATAACAATACACAAAAGAAGAGTAAGTAGAAAAGTGTGGTTAAAATTTGATAGTTACAAATAAAAGAGATAAACGTAATAAAAATTGGAAGGTGAGAAAGCTCTCATTCCGAGGATCCCGATGATCCCGAGTTCAAAAGACTTCAATTTCCCATCCGTCTTGCAATCGCTATGACCATGAACCAATCACAAGGCCAATGGTTGAAATTTTTTGGTGTGAATTTAAAAAAATCAATGTTTTTCCCATGGTCAATTATATGTGGCATGTTCGCGTTCATATTATTATTGAACATGCCACATATAATTGACCATGGGAAAACATTGATTTTTAAATTCAGACCACAAACTGCGTGCAGCTCGTGTGCATTGTTTGTTCTTTGTTGATAATAAAACAAAAAATATAGTGCGCCACAAGTTAACTGAAAAAAAGAAACCCAAAAAAGTCTAAAATGCCAAGTCTAAAAAAGAATCGTCAAAGTACTAGATTTTTTATCCTAATCCTAATAGAAAAATAACTTGATAAAAACCCCAATTTGCCACAAGCTCATAGAACATAAAACAGACCGAATTCGGGTTTCACATTCAAACAATCATATTTCGCGGAAACACCAACAGTCGGTTCACTACAACTACGTTTGCTCAGTACATCTATTCCTAAGCTTGAAACATGTTTTGTGGTCATAGTTTATCGTTATAAATTCAATTAAGGTCTTTAACAGTTAGCAGGAGAACGTAAGTGAATAGTGACACAGATTGAAGAAGTCATTTCAATATAACTGATTCAGTTGTGCACTTTACATGAAGGCTCCGCCGGGATGAACTATGTGTGAATCAAGAAGAATTACCACCTACAAAAATGTGAGAAATCAGTGGAGAAAAGTCTCTAAAAAATCGACCTCAAATTGACAGCATCTCTGCCATCTGCAAAAACTAGGTTATATTATGAAGCAATTTGCATATGTCCATATAACTTGGACACCATTAAATTTGCGCCAAAAAGACAATTATTCCCTACTTTTCTTCTTTTTATTTTCGTTTTCTTTGCATAAATAAGAATTACATAACCTTTACTAAAGTATGATTTTTTTCGGTCGATTTTGCAGCAATTAACAACCCGCCGTCGTTTTAAGGTGAGTGTCTGTTGTTCTAATGTTCTATTGCCTTCGTCTTCCACAATTTCCTGACACATGCCCCAATGCCGATATCATTGTAATTAAAATGGAGCAATCCACCCAGTGTGGCCGCCGATAAGATGAGCAGCAAGCCGTGCGCTATCTTCGGCACGGTTTTTCCAAACAGGATCGGTCGCACGTAATCCGTGACAATAGCTTCCAGGCCCCAGTGCTGATGCATCACGATGCTTACGGCAATCAGTGTGTCCCCGGCATATGAAGGATACATAAGGCCGACTGGTAAAGCACCGAGCAGTGCCACGGACAGGACGCGTTCCGCCCTCCACAAGCCAACATTGCTGCTCCCTCCTGCGCTAGCGTTCCGGGCTGGAGACACGGCAAACCGACGCAATGCGATGACGGTAAACGGTCTGGGTTTGATTTGGGACGAAAACAGCGGTGCGTAGAACGCACTGGTTTGTACAGCTTTTCTCCCGGCGGCCAACATCACCAACAAAACTGATATGCAAAGCGGATTATGTATTAGGAGAGCCTATGTTTTCTTTCGAACACCTATTTTCGTTTCGAGTCGATCCTCAGTGAAAGTGACACTGACATGTGACGTAATGCCAAATGGTTGGGGCTTTCGATTTGTACTAAACTTAAACTGCATTAACCGAGTGTTCTAAAAACAATAGAATGATGTTGAAATGTGAATTTTTCAAAAGCTGGCATTTTGGCCAAGTTCCACATAACACAAAAATCGTTATTAAATGATGAGTAATCTTTATGGGAAAATGAATTTAGGATTATTTTTGTAGAAGCATTGCACCAAAACGTACGAAGCCTCACAATGGTCCTTGATGTCCTTCGCTGAGAGAGAAAAGAAAAAAAACAGCATTCAAACAGTAGGCTGCATAAAGCGCGCGATACAGGATAATTACCAGCATTCTTGCACGCCTCTAGTCCGGTCCGGAAGTCAGACTTTAAATCATCCGGAAGCATGGTGTCGATTTGCCGGAGTGACTTTTCATAGTTCACCTTGCCCCTGCGCGCAACCTGCATGATTTCGAGCAGGCAGCTTACGTAGCATTTAAATTGTTTCGTGTCGGTGAAAACTCCATTGCTGACGGCGTCGGCCACAGCTGCATTGG